>NW_025048651.1:277500-335000 GCF_018831695.1 Puntigrus tetrazona
CCATTCGACACGACATGCTTCGATTCGGAAGATCCTTTAAGGTATATTAAGCGTTCATACTAATAACCCCTTATTTAAAATGTGTTAAAACGGGCAGGAACTATAGTAAAACTCTGCTGAAGTGATAGTGTGGACTCTGATGTGGTTGACAGAGACGCAGCGCTCTTATGTACCGTTCACACGTTCGGTTGAAGTTAGTTAACTCACCTGGCGTCCGCGTCCCCGAGCGCGTCGAGAAGAGAAGCTTCTAAACTCATTCTTCAGCACACCTCGGAGAGGCGCTCAGCTCCTTATGCTTTGATCAAAGCCATCCTGAACAACGGTGTTTATCGTGACACTCTGTTGTCATCCAAAATAGAATTTCCCTCCATTCGCCGGTTTCCGCTCCGGTCCGACGCTGCAGCGCCGCCCGCGGTCCCGGAGGAGTCAGCGCTACACGTGACCGTTGAGAAGAGACGGTAGGATTACACACAAACACAATTTTTCCCTCACAAATATTTAATTTGGAATAATAAATATATCACATAGGGAAAAAAATGTCAGTTGGTTTAGAAACAAAGAAAAGGTGTTTTATTTATTTTTTTAAATGACTTCAAAATTTGATAAAAAAAAAAAGAAACAAAAGAAAAAGAAACAAATTTTATTTATTTTAAAATGGAAACATTAAAAGAAACAAATACAAAGACAGGAAAATAATGATGCCATAAATGTACTATTTAAATAATTTGTAATTATTAAGGGATTTTCTTATTGCTTATTTTTAAAAAATATTTTATACATTATTGCCCTTGAATGTTCTTGGTTTTAAAAACTGCAATAAAATAAGAAAAGCAAAGCCAATGGACACTGTTGTGAAAGACTTAAGTTAAGTGAAGGACTTATTATTATGTATCTAATAAATGAGCACATGCTTTGATCGAGTGTGTTCTTATGGAGTGAGCAAACTGCTGCAGTAACTCTAGCGCTAGATGGCAGCACTCTCCTCGAGCCTCACAGAAACCGCGCGAGGAAGAGCGTCGGCGTCCCACAATGCATCGCGGCCCGTCAGAATTGCCAGTCATCTTCGGTGTGAATTCAAGAGCTCCAGTCACTTCTTATTTACATGTGTGATTTTGGCGTTACGCGATCTAGCTCCAGCATCTGAGCGGCGACATGAAGGAAGCGACGGCCAAGCGACGCGAGAAACCCCGCGCGGAGAAAGAGAAGAGCGGCGCGGAGCCCCAGGATGTGGAGATGAAGGAGGAGGACCAGCGCGCGCCGCGAGAGCAGGACCAGCTGACGCTCGACGGTCTGGACAAACACACACACACACACACACACACACACACACACACACACACACACTTTATCGTATATATCAGGCACGACTTCCTCTCTAATCTGCCCGTTTATTACCGGACCAGGAAAGATCGTACGAACAAATCAGTACACAGCAGTTACACAGTAGCCTGGCAGTGGACGGTTAAAGGAGTCACCAGATGGCCGTTTTCGGGTTAATATGATTTATTGGGGTCTTCATGCATCGTCTTCAACAGACTTTGGTCAAAATTTCTCAACGGTAGTGGAAAAAACACCGTTCTCAAACGGTACTGTTCAAAGCGAGCTGTTTTGCTGCATGTCTCTTTAAATGCTAATGACCTCTTCTGACACATTCACACAGAGTGAGCAGGATTGTGGCATCTTTTGAATATTCGGTGACTCCTGAAACCGCTACAATATGATGAAAGACTTGTGTTTGGATGCCAGATACGGACGACCGTTCTGATCGTTTAATAGCTGGCTAGGAGTGAAACATACTGACTATCTCTTTCTGAATGTGTCTGTGGTGTGCAGATATCAAGGAGCACGTGAAGCAGATCGAGAAGGCCGTTCAGGGCAAGGAACCGCGCTTCGTTCTCCGAGCCCTGCGAGCTCTGCCCTCCACCAGCCGCCGGCTCAATCCCAACGTGCTGCATAAAGCCGTGTCTGGCTTCTTCACGTCCAACGCCGCCAGCAAAGAGTTCCTGCTGGGCTTCCTGGACGAGGTAGCTTCCTCGGAGCACACGTCTGCAGCTTGCTCTGAAATCAGAAGCGGGCTGTACACGCACACTAAAATGTGCACATTAAAATGTTTTGATAACCGATTATTTGAAATATGAATAAGATACTGTCTATATGTTTCCAGGAATGTTTGTGTTAAATGTTCATCCCAGCTCATGTTTCTTGTACGTTACTCTGAAAGGCAGTGTGTTACAGCGACTGTTGTGTTTGTGCTTCAGCCGGCGGAGGGTGACGGAGACGTCCAGTTCAGGCCTCGCACCGGTAAAGCCGCGTCCACGCCGCTCATCCCTGAGGTGGAGGCGTATCTGCAGCTGCTCATGGTGGTCTACCTCACCAACAACAAGCGCTACGTCGAGGTCAGCAGGGTTTCTTTGATTCTATTAGTTACCCTTAGCCGTGAGAATATGAATCAAATAAAGTCCAAGTCTGATCGTCTGTCCTGCTCAGGCCCAGAAGGTCTCTGACGATCTGCTGCAGAAGACGGGCTCTCAGAACCGCCGGGCTCTGGACCTGGTGGCTGCCAAGTGTTATTACTACCATTCACGCGTGTACGAGTTCCTGAACCAGCTGGACGCGGTGCGCAGGTGAGCCTGTTCTCCACATGACTCTACACGCAGCTTCCTCTGAGCTGAGCTCACTCTGCTCTCTCTCACACCCAGCTTCCTGCACACGCGCCTGAGGACTGCCACGCTCCGACACGACGCCGACGGTCAGGCCACGCTGCTCAACCTGCTGCTGCGCAACTACCTGCAGTACAACCTGTACGACCAGGCCGAGAAGCTGGTGTCCAAGTCCATCTTCCCTGAGCTGGCCAACAACAACGAGTGGGCGCGCTATCTGTACTACACCGGTGAGACACCTTCAAGTACACCGCATGCGGTCAGGCTGTGAACAGACCTCAAGCTTCCTGAGCGCTCGTGATGTTCGGCTCGGCAGGCCTGCTGTTTCTGCTATAAATCAAACAAGAAGGGAAACGAAAGTGTGAAAATCCCGCTACTCGTTGGAGCTCAGAACGGCTTCAGTTGAGTTGATTGTGTGACACCGAACAGAATTCTGTGTAGAATTGAACCTCTTCTCACCTGTGTCAAAGCAGCACTGACCAGAAGCGGTAACTAGTGTTGAGTCGGATGCATTCAGTTAGTTTCAGGGTTTGTACAGCTTTTGAGAATTAAAAATGATGCTATATAAATGTTATTTTAATAGGATGACCAAGGTGTACTTTGCTACATTTATGTAAAATGTAAAAATGCATAGTCACCATTATAACCTGTAGATGGCAGCGGAGGAGAGTTTATCAGACCATTAGTCATTAATTTCTATACATTTTGATCTTACAACATTGCTATTCTAAAATATCATATCATTAAGAAATCTGATTTTGTCCGTTTTATTTTTTATTTTGGAAGAATTATGAAAAGCAAACCTTTCTTCACTTGTGTACAATACATACATGTTCTATATTCAATTTTGATATTAGATTTAGCATGTTGCTGTTGTTAAGCCAACTAACATTAGAGCTTTACTGTCAAATCTGTATAAACAGGAAATGTAATATCATTATTAATTGCACTTATTTAAAACTATTGATTAAATGAACTTTAAATCTCATTACTAAATCATCTCGTGCTGAACTAGTGGCTCTCAGATCTTAGTTTTACACCGAGGCTTTAGCTCTTCATCAGACATGGAGTATTCTGGGTTCAGTACAAGTTATGTTGATTATAAAACAAAATCCACCCCTCGTGTATCATTGTGTGTGATGGGATATAGTGAGCAACTTTTGTTATGAAGCTTTTTGTGATGAGACTACATTAATTTAACACTAAGACTCTGTGTCCCAGCTCGTACTCTGTGCTATCAGATCTGTCCTTTGCCTGTTTCCAGGGCGGATCAAGGCCATCCAGCTGGAGTATTCGGAGGCGAGGAGGACTCTGACGAACGCCCTGCGTAAAGCTCCTCAGCACACGGCCGTGGGCTTCAAGCAGACGGTGAGTCTCTCTCTCTCTCTCTCAGGGCTGGCTGCTGGTGATGGGCTGTGACTGACTGTCCACTGTGTGTCCGTCAGGTGCACAAGCTGCTGATCGTGGTGGAGCTGCTGCTGGGGGAGATCCCTGACCGCTTGCAGTTCCGCCAGCCGTCTCTCAAGAGGTCCCTCATGCCCTACTTCCTGCTGACCCAGGGTAACTGATTGAGATCAAACCTGTTTGTGCGGTCAGTCAGTTCAGTGACAGGCCACGAGTCAGACTGGATTCAGTGGTGAGGGAGGAACAGGTGTAGAAATCCTCAAACTGGGATGATACATCGATGCAGAACGGATTTTCTCAATGCGTCGTTTTACACGTTCAAGAAAACATTCAAGTAGTTCCATCATGATTTTAGCATGGTGATGTATTCGGAGTTTCATGAATGAACGTATATTTGCTGTTCTGAACTTCCTGTTAATGTTGTTTCTTCTCAGTGTACTGACACTCTTCAGTTCCTCCTATGGCCTGTATCTCATAGTAACTGTTGTTTCTGGCCCTCTAGCGGTGAGAACTGGAAACCTTGCCAAGTTCAACCAGGCTCTGGATCAGTTTGGTGAGAAGTTCCAGACAGACGGCACCTACACGCTGATCATCCGTCTGAGACACAACGTCATCAAAACCGGTGAGATCTTAACCTTCATACCCTCACGTCCAATCTGTCTGGATCCAGAAGCTCTGGTTCTGTGCCGTCTGTGTTCGTGAGAGTAAAGGTGTGATGTTGATTTGCGGATGCTGAAGGCTGGAAACATAACTCAAAGATGATTCCTATTCTACTGCCTTCTAAAATTCAGTTTTTGGAAAGTTTGGCATTCATATCTCGTAAGAGTAATTAAAATAAAACAAACTTGAAACTTTGAATAAATTATTAGTCGTGTGTAGAATTTGTTGACGTGCTAAAGAAAACTTTTCATCTTATCATGGGCAAAAAAAGTTTAGCACTTTCAAAGTTTAGTGCATGTGAATATTTGACTAAGATTATAGTTCAAATAAATGGATTAATCGGACTCTTACCTTAAAGTACACACAATGGAATCTGTCTTCAGATTTAGTAAGAAATAATAGAAAACTAAAATAAAATTGTTTGTCCTCCTGATCGTTTTCATTGATGTGCCAAATTTGTATTTCCACAAAATTGCGGCTGGAACAATAACTTACAAACTAATGATAATCTCAGACACTGATTATGAGCTGTATGCAATGATAAACATGTCTGACAATCATATTGCTGATGATCCTGGATGTTGAAGAGGATTTTTAGTAGAAATACAGAAAAATAAAAGTCTAAATAGACTGTAGAGCACAAATGGCTTAATTTCGCTCATAAGTGTATATGAATGAACGGTTGTGTGCTTGGGGCAGGGGTGAGGATGATCAGCCTGTCGTACTCACGCATCTCTCTGGCCGACATCGCTCAGAAGCTGCAGCTGGACAGTCCTGAAGACGCAGAGTTCATCGTGGCCAAGGTGAGGCTCGCTCCGTCCTCCCCTGGGCTTCTTCGGGAGCCAGGTAGAGTATCTGACCTCTCTGTCTGTCCAGGCCATCCGTGACGGTGTGATCGAGGCCAGCATAAACCACGAGAAAGGTTACGTCCAGTCTAAAGAGACCATGGACATCTACAGCACTCGAGAGCCCCAGCTGGCCTTCCACCAGCGCATCTCCTTCTGTCTGGATATTCACAACATGTCTGTCAAGGTAGGGTTTCTGGGCTTCAGCCGCTCATCACATTGATGTGTTCCTGTGACCTGAGCCTGGAATGTTTCAAGTAGTCTACATGCATACGTGTTCATTTACATAAATACAAGTTGAAAAAAAAAATGAAGATGGATTGATAGAAATGAGTTTCACCATAAATGCATCGAATTAAAGTGTGGTGGTTTACAGTGATGTAAGTGCTGTTCACCTGATTCTGTGCAGGCCATGAGATTTCCACCGAAGGCATACAACAAGGACCTGGAGTCTGCAGAGGTAACACACACACACACACACACACACACACACACGCAGTGCGGAGCGTCTGCTGGAGCTCACCCTGTGTCTGTCTGTCTGTGTTCACAGGAGAGAAGAGAGCGGGAGCAGCAGGACCTGGAGTTTGCTAAAGAGATGGCGGAAGATGATGACGACAGTTTCCCATGAGTCTGCAATCTCTCATCCTCTTTTTTTTTTTTTCTTATTTTGTTTGTCTTTCTTTTTTGGATTTTTCTCGTCTGTCCCTCCCGGAATCTTTAGTTTTGCTCTTATTATAATCCATGAACATACTGTGTGATATAACATGATAAAGAACGTCAGAACTTCTTCAGTTTTGTTGTTTTTTCACAGAAGCATGCTTCAGGTTTATACATTCATATGAATGCATGAACAATCTCAAACACAATAGCGACTTGTTAGTGTTGCATTGAGTTGAAAGCCGTGTCTTTATGAAATGACCAAATGACGTGAGACTAGTTTGGAAATGGGTGGAATTGATTAAGGATTAATCTGGCCAGACAGTACAGTATACTTGTCTATTTACATTTTCACTTTCTTATATTAAAATGAAAGACCAGAGTTAAATGTGTGGTTGATATGGTTGAGGTTCATCTCGTCTGGAAGTTCATCTGTGCACCAGGTGAGAAGAACTGAAAAAGAACAGCAGCTGTCGTTGTCATTCACACTTTCTAGGTTTAAAGGGGTCGTATGATATGGTTTCAGGTTTTGTTTTCTTTTTGGGGTATTACAAGCTATTTGTGCATAGAAACTATCCCTAAAGTCGGAAAAAAAGTGTCAAAACCAAAGAGATATTCATTATTAAAGTTAGCACTTGTGAAACTAAATTGAAACTGCTTTGTGTTTCCAAGGGATGATGCATAAGTCATTATAATCAGTAATTATGTCTGCATAGCTGGCCAATCAGAGCACACCTCGCTTTTATTAGAACGACACGCTTTGTATAAATCGAGCCGTTTCAGGAGGCAGGGCTTTGAAAAGAAACAATCATTTGTTTCATTACACCAAATACACAAATAATGATCCTTTTAGCAACATCATTTGACCTCTTTTAAAAAATGTGTTTTAGGTGTTTGGTTTGTTAGATTTCAGAAGTTGAAAGGTGATGTTTGTAACACCGACATCTAGCGGTTGAGCTGGGTATTGTGGCACAAACTCCAGAGGATCATAGAATAGTACTGGTCTTTCCTCTCAGACTCCATCAGAGATAACAGGCGTGTTCTTCTTGAAGCGGCCAATCGGTGGATGACATCAAAGTATGGTTTCATATGCTCCTTATAATCACTCTACCGCTACTTTGATGGCATATAACACCTGAGCTTATTATGTAATGACAGGTATGCCTTGATAACCAATCAAATTACTGTCAAGAGTCACACAGGCTGAAGCAAAAACACATTCCTGCAACTGATGTAGTGCTGCTTTTCACCTAGCATGTTATGCTATTTTTATGTTTTAGAATCAAAATCAGAATCACTTTATTGCCAAGTATGTTTACACATATGAGGAATTTGTTGTAGTGACAGAAACTCTACAGTGCAACACGATAACAAGACAAGACAGATAATAATAAAGAGAATTATATACACTATACAAGATACAGAATATAAAATGTGCAAAACAGAAAAATAAAATTATATATATATAAATATACTGTAAACAGGAATTATGTTTGTGCAGTGTTATGTGCAATCTGTATGTTAAATAAGTGTCCTCAAGTGTTCATGACATGGACTGCCTGGGGGAAGAAACTGTTCCTGTGTCTGGCTGTCCTGGTACTCAGTGCTCTGTAACGTCGACCAGACGGCAACAGTTTGAAGATGGAGTGTGCTGGATGTGAGGGGTCCAGAGTGATTTTCTTAACCCTTTTGTTTAATCTGGATTGGTACAGTTCTTGGAGAGTGGGGAGGGTTGTACCAATGATTCTCTCAGCAGTCCTGACTACCCTCTGTAGTCTTCTGAGGTCAGAGTTGGTAGCTGAGCTGAACCAGACAGTTATGGAAGTGCAGAGAATGGATTGTATGATGGCCGAGTAGAACTGTTTCAGCAGCTCCTGTGGCAGGTTGAACTTCAGTCAATGTGTGTGTCCCACTTCAGGTCTTGGGAGATTGTGGTGCCCAGGAACCTGAATGACTCCACTGTTGCCACAGTGCTGTCCATGATGGTGAGTGGGGGGAGTGCAGGGGGGTTCCTCCTGAAGTCCACTATCATCTCCACTGTTTTGAGCGTGTTGAGCTCCAAGTTGTTCAGACTGCACCATTCAGCCAGCTCTTTGACCTCCTGTCTGTAAGCAGACTCGTCACCGTCCTGTATGAGGCCAATGACTGTAGTGTCGTCTGCAAACTTCAGGAGTTTGACAGAGGCGTCTCTGTTTTTACTGTTTTAGTACAGTAAAAAAAATGTTAAGATCAATTTGAATCATTATTACACTTCAGACACATAGAATATCTTAGACCTTTTGGGAATTCGCCCACTTTATTACATATTTTTTTCAGAGCACACTTCTCTTTTTCTTGATTTTTTTTGAGCGAAATAAAATGTGTGATTACGTGAGTCAACTATGTTTAATTGAAGCAGACTCAAGGGATCGAGGGTCTGTTCATATAAACTTCATGAAGTGGCGCCGGGATTCCCCCGAGAGGAAGCGCTTAGGGAAGTGGAGTGAAAAATCTGCTTTCAGTACAACTTCTCTTAAACATCCTGAGACAGATCCTGGGCTGCAGCATTGAAATTATTCGACATTCAGACTTGAATGAATTAAGGTCAATATAAATCTGAGATATTCTAGAAATGACCAGCTTCTCAAGGGTCATCCCTTTAGCCTTCATCAGGACACTTTCACAGGGTCTCAGTCATCTTAAAGCGTCTTAATATTCACAATGAAAATTAGAGGCAGGGTTTGTCATATAATTAAAATCAGCAGCAGGTGACAGATTAACATCAGTAACTTGAAGGTATCTGAGTGTTTTCTAATTTCAACTAGTACTTTATCAAATATATAAGAAAATCATTTTCTTACAGTACTGAAATCTGCTCAATCCATTTGTGTGTTTGTGCGCAACATTACACAAACCCATAAGAAACAAGTCTAAACGAACACACACACGGAGGGAAGGTGGAAGATCGCAGCAGGTCTCTGGTGATCTCTGGTGTCTGTAGTTCAGGGAACGGCTTGCTTGTTAGGTGGTGTGCTTTAAACTTTTATTAAATATAACTGTCCCAGTCATAGAATATTCAAGCATAAATGACTGACTGGTCAAACATACAATGAGCATGTGTGAAACCCACAAAGCCATGTTTCTTTTCAAAAACAGCCCATTCAGACTGCTTTGTTCAGTGAAGGAACTCTTGACTGAGAGCACAGACACCACTGGAAGATATTGAACAGGACGATAACATCACTGAATCAGCAATGAACTGACTTTAGCTTGTGTTTACTCTTTGTTACTTTCCTCTTTCATTATTAACAAATGGTTTTTCTGGATAAAGGTGAAAAAAGAAGACATCTAGCCAGTAGTACGTACTAGTTATGAGAATAAAACCTCTGAATGTATGAAAATCAGTCCATATGTCACTCATACGTGAGTCATAGGATATAAAGCATGCAGCAAGTTTAACAGCTATTAGGTTTGACAAAATATTTTCAACTGTAAATGTCATTATTATATCAAATCTATGACACTTACTGTCTTCTCAACACATCTAAAACATTGTGTCCTACGAGAAGAGTTCGTTCATATGCTTTAAAATGAATATATATATATATATATATATATGATGAAAAAAAGCTTGTTTTATGAAAAGCAACACTGGGCAGGCAATGAGCAAACTAAGCAGAAGGGGAGAAGTGGATCCAAAAAAAAAAAAACAGGGAAACGCACAAAATCATACACAAAGAAAACGCTCAGTAAGGCAGGGTGAAATACTTCGCAATGATCACCTGGAGGGCCTCTGGTTATAAAGCCATCAAACAAGAAGTGAGTGCAGAGGAAGCATTGGGGTTAGAACACAGCTAGTATTTGGGTGAGGGCTTGCTCTGCTGGTTGGGTGTTACAGAACCCCCCCCTCTAGGAACGACTACTGGAGCTTGACGTCGTCATCCCCGTGGTCATGGTGCTGGTCAGTCAGATCTGGCTCTGTCAAATTCCTCGAGAGCTGGATCCAGAATGTCCTCGGCGGCTACCCATGATCTCTCCTCCCAGTCCACCAGATATTGGAGCTGACCCCTTCACCTCGAGTCTACCAACTCAGTAACCTGATAAGCAGGAGGCCCGTCAATATCCAGTGGTGGTGGTGGTCCTGGGGCCTCTCGTGACCTCATTAATTATTTCAAGAATCTTAAAAGGGCCAACATATCTTGGAATGAGCTTCCTGCTGGGTAGCCGTAACTTGATGTCTTTTGTCAAGAGCCAGACCCGTTGTCCCGCTGGAGACGGATGTGTGCACTGTCCCACACCCTCTCACTACGCTGAATCCAGTCATCCACAGCTGGAACAGAAGAGGGTTCACCAGACCATGGGAACAGGGGAGGTTGAAACCCAGGACACTTTGAAAGGGGGTGAGGCCCGTGGACAAGTGAATAAGAGAGTTCTGGGCATATTCAGCCCAGGGTAGAAATTCTGACCATCTGTGTTGCTCTCGACTGCAATAGGTTCTTAAATATTCAGGTATTCAACTTGGCTGTTGGATTGAGGATGGTTACCTGACATGAGGCTATCTAGTTGTTTACAGAAAGCTCTCCAAACTTGGGAGGTGAATTGGTAGTGGATGGTAGTGAAGTCATTGGATGGAGGTAGATCAGTAACAAAGTCTATGGACAGGTGAGACCAAGGGCGTTGTGGGATGCGTAGTGGTTGGAGGAGTCCAGAGGGCAGTTCCTTAGGGGTTTTGCATAAGCTGCAATTTCTCTTGGCATTGCAGGCCACCAGAATGAATTATGTACCAGACGGATTGCGTGGGAAATGCCAGGGTGACCTGCGTTGAGGAATGTGTGGACTGCATGATACGTTGTCGTAGGCCGAGGGGCACATACAGCTTGTTAGGGGGGCAATGAGCTGGCGGTGGTTCATGCTGTTGTGCCCACTGTAATTCCTCCATGATCAATCAATCAATAATTTTTTATTTATATAGCACTTTTAGAAGTTAAGTGTCCCCAACAAAGCAAGCCAGAGGTGACAGCAGCAAGGAATCAAAACCCCATCTATACAGAATGGAGAAAAAAACCTTGGGAGAAACCAGACTCAGTTGGGGCCAATTCTCCTCTGACCGGATGCCCAGAACTTAACTTCCAGTTCAATTTTAAATGCAGCTGTGTCAGATAGTGTAAATGACTTAGTGTGTGTGTTCTGGTCTCTGATGAACATAATGTCTGGGTGCTGATCCACCATCTAATCTGTATACAAACTGAGAAACAGAATAAGAAAGAAACAAGACTAATATTAGCGTAGATATTGTGTTTTATGAGGAGTGTTCCCGGTTCTGCTGATATAAGTCCAGTTCCGCACCTTAAGTCCAGTTTTGTGTAAATGGTGGCCTCCCGTAACTGTTCCAGTGCAGAAGGTACTAGAGGAAGTGGGTAACAAAATTTGACATTAACGTTGTTCAGTCCTCTGTAATCAATGTAGGGTCTCAATCCTCCAAGTCTCTTTCTTTTCAACAAAGAAGAATCCTGCAGCAGCTGGAGACGTAGAAGAATGGATTAAACCTGTATTTAGGGCTTCTGAGAGCGGGTAAACTTTGCTCTTGGGAGGCATGGCATTAGGAAGCTGTGTAGCTTTGGTCTTACTGAATACTGAAGGTCATGGTAACAGGAAGGGATATTCACGGGTTTGTACATGGTTCGGGACATTCAACGCTGGTCATGAGACAAGGTTTAGGCTTTGTGGGGACGCAGCAATCGTGACAGAATGTTGACGAGCTAGTCAGTTTACCATGATACCAGGAGATATTGGGGTCATAAACAGAGGAAATGAGCCAAGGAAATTCCAGGATAACTTCATGTTTGATTGAATCAACAATGTATAATGTGATGGATTCCTGATGGAGTAGATCGTCTGATGGGTGATCCCTTCACCTATGAGGGTATCACTGATTTTAATAGGTGGGGTGCATGGTTGCCTTGAGATTGATGGGCAATGTGAATGTTTTGTTACTGAATAGAAAGAAATGTTCAATATTCACCCTGGGCATGGTTCGGGACTTGTGCGGGCATCCTGCTGCACCGCAGTAGAAGCTCAAGTGATGTTGATGGCATCTCTCCCTTTCTTCCTCAGAAAGCCATGACACATTGAGTTGCATGGGTTCGTCATCATGGCGTGTTTTGACTGTGACTGATATGGGTGAGTGATGTAGATGCTCCCTACTGTTCTTACGTTTGACAAATCCTCCTCTTTACAGGTTAGTTTGTCGTTTAGATTATGGTGAAACTTAGCTTTTAAAGCGATATCTCTCCAGCCACTTTGTGCTGCTAGCGTCCTGAATTCAATGTCATTTGGTAGCGGTTCGGTTGCCCTGGGTGATGCTAATGATTCGCTTCGATATATCCTTGCTGAAATGTAATATTTAGAAATGTAATATTCAAGGAAAATATATTCTACAAATATGGAAATAAACAGGTAGCCTATATTGACCTAATCTCAATTAATAATGCAATTAGTCATACAGTATATCATGATTATAAGTGTGCTGACAGAACGCCTGTGTTGTGTAATCTCTGAATTTCTTCAAGATTCAGCAAATTACTTCCTCAGCAGCTCCTCTGAATATTTTATGCGCTTCCTGTCGTTTAGAGCAGAATCACACCAAAGAAACGCCTCTGAATGTTTGTGAAGGAAGTGAGTCAGTTGTTTTACCCATGTATACTTTCTGACAGCTTTAATCCCGGTGGGTGTGTGTGTGTGTGTGTGTGTGTGTGTGTGTGTGTGTGTGTGTGTGTGTGTGTGTGTGTGTGTGTGTGTGTGTGTGTGTGTGTGTGTGTGTGTGTGTGTGTGTGTGTGTGTGTGTGTGTGTGTGTGTGTCGGAAGCGCTGTCAGTGACGCAGTCCGTCAAACACAGTGACGTGTTATTGTTGCAGTCTGGGCTTTTTCTCGCCGTTCCTGCAGTGACGAAACACAAGAATTCCCGGGATAATTCGTCTTCAAGTGCTTCAGATATTAAATGTTAGAAAGGCGTTACATCAATGACCGTATCGTTAAATTCGCCTTAAAAATAAGAAGTATGCGGAGGAGCACTTGTTCTGATTCTCAAGAGAGCATAATTTAGTTCAAGAAACGTGAAACAATTTCCACTTTTGGGGGCGTTTTCACTTTTCCCCCCTCTCCAAAAACCGGAAACATAGGAGTGTCTTTTTCTTTTCCCCTTTCCTTATTGATTTTTCGCAATACATCACACGTAATAGGACTACAATTTAGGCGCAATAACGACAGCTCATAAAAGTTTCCCTGGTTGAACAATCTCAATAGGTTTAAATAGGCTACTAGGATGCCGTAAATCAATGCAGTAAAATATTCGATACACCTAGAACCACAATGAAGTTTTACCTCAGTAAGTACACCTTTGATCGTGTAGTACACGGACTTTGAAACTTGATGGGTAGTCATTTAAAAGCTGTTTAGACGAAATGAAACGATGCAAATATTTCGTAGCGTTTGTTAGAGCACTGTTTACATCGCTTGCTAATAATCATCAAATGGTCATCTTTCAGTTGTCGCGGTGCAGTGCTGTTTGACGCTGGCGCACGCCGCGCCGCTCCACACGCAGGAGATGACGCGCGCCGTGGAGCGCGCCACGAGTTTCGCCAAGAAGGTCCTGAGCGAGCTTCCCGCGGCGCACCGGGCGTGCGTCAAAAACGCGGTGAGCATGCGTGCTGAGCGCTGTAGAGCAGGACAGGTGCAGACACTTTAGGTCATAACCAGTGACCCTTTCAGAAGACGAATATGGGTTTGGGTTTTTCATGTATGTACAGTCATTACCTTTGCGTAAGGGAATTTGTTCTGACTGCCGTTATCAGGATCTTTTGAGTTTTCTTTTTACTTAAAGTCGTTTTAAAGAGTTGTTCTTTCGCCATTTCACCGAATAGAAATGCTAAATATATTATATATATAAATGCAACATATACATATATAAGCGGTACTCTAATAAACTGCTCTTCAAGTTAACCCAGCTATGAAGACTTCCGCCTAAATGTGAGAGAGTCCATTAGGAGAATGCATTAGTGAAGATTTAAGCCATTCATCTCTAGTTCACTAATAACTAAAAACTGTTGTTCTTGTTCAGTGTAGATGGTGTGATGTTTCTGCTAGTATACTGATGATGGAGACGCTTTTGTTTGCAGGGTTTGTCTCTCTCCGGTGAAGCTGAACACTTGGACTATTTACTGACTGATCTCAGGATCCCTGCTCCGCCGGTGCTCAAGTCAGAGGACCTCAGCATGGTAAACACTTTCACTTAGTAAAGTATCTCTGTGACCCTGGAGCACAAAACCTTGTTTTTGTTGACATGTATACATCTCTCCACTGATGTCTGGTTTGTTACGATCGGATGATATCTGTCTGAGATACAACTGTTTGAAAATCTGGAACCTGAGGGATAAAAAAAAAAATATCCTTTAAAGCTCTCCAAATCAAGTTCTTGGCAATGCATATTACTTACAAGACAATATGTCTTAATATATTTACAAAATAAAATCTTGATGGAACGTGATCTTGAATTCTCCTAATGATTCTTGGCATTTAAAAAAAAAAGTCACATTTTTGACCCATTGCTATAAATCTACCGGTGCTGCTGATGACTGCTTCTGTGCTCCAGAGACACAGATATGATGAAAAATGAAGTAAATCTGAGATGCAGATGTCAGCTTTATGTTAAGATATTGGTCAGTGGCGTCACCCCTACAAACAGGCTTTAAATATCTGTGACCGGTTGTGTTGTGACCAGGATGTGAGTTTAAGCCGCATTGTGGCTGGTTTGGAGCTACACCGTGAACTTCTGCAGGACATCAGAGGACTCTTGAGCTCCACAGAAGAGCTGACCATCCTGCTCGCCGACATCAGAGACCTGTCTGCTCAGGTCCAGCAGGTATTACCTCCAGACCTTTAACAGAAGCAAACCGTAGAAGATATCCTAACGGCTGTGATTTAGTTTGAGTATCTGCTGTCTCTGTGGTTGCTCAGATGCAGGAGCTGGCTCAGATTCCCAGCACCGTATCCCAGAAGGCCGTGTTCACGCCGCTGTCTCCACGGCTCAGTGGCGATTATGAAGTCCAAGTGGCCCTCCATCTTTCTCTCCAGCAGCTGCGCAGCTTTACACAGGACGTCTTCCGCAGTCTGCGCCACATCGCTGCATCAAACTAGAAAGCAGTCCTGACTCTGGTCCTGATTCTGGGTGGAAATGTACTCGCACAAGTCCTTGCTAAGTTTAAGTTGAACTTAGTGTTTAATTGTTGTAACTATTTAAAGTATTTATTATTTATTTAATATATGATTTTAGAATATTTATTATTGTTGCTTTTATTTTTACGATGTTAAATTGACAGATTTTGTACCTTGTGGGTACTGTGTAGATTTTTATTAAAGCTTATTTATTATTGATCAAATATTGCTTATCCATTTTTTACATTTTATTTACATTCTGTCTGGGTAAAACACACACACACACACACACACAAATTTAATTCATATTAAAGGGTTACTTCAGCCCCAAATGATTTTTTTTTGTCATTAATCACTTATTCCCATGTTGTTCCAAACCAGTAAAAGCTTTGTTCGTCTTTAAAACACGAGATGGCCAGAAGGCTTGTGACTGTCCCAGTGACTGCCCAGTAATGAACTCTGTCCGGCTCCGTCCGCCTTCAGTGCTTCAATCATAACATTATGAACGACATCAATACTTGAACCAGTTTGGTAAAATAGCATCACCATAGCGCCATTTTGGAGAATATCCGCTGGACACATTCTGTCAGCCGTGACACAGAATGTCTTGAATAGTGTTCAGAGGATGAACCGGATCAATCAAGTACAACGGGGTACTCTCAGTACTGGTGCGCCTCAGGGGTGTGTGCATGTGAATATTGGCAAGACTGTAGAGATGATTATCAATTTTACAAAGACGTTTACATGCTCTAACCCACAACATTACACGTGTTTAAGAAAGCACAACAGAGGATGTATTTCCTCCTTCAGTTAAAGAAGTATAACTTGTCTAGTGGAACTATGTGCAAATTCTACAGGACTATGACTGAATCGCTGCTGTGTTCTTCATCTGCTGTTAGGTACATTTACACTATCTGACACAGCTGCGTTTAAAACTGAACTGGAAGTTAAGTGCTGGGCGTCCGGTCAGAGGAGAACTGGACCCAACTGAGTCTGGTTTCTCCCAAGGTTTCTTTTCTCCATTCTGTATGGATGGGGTTTTGTTTCCTTGCCGCTGTCATCTCTGGCTTGCTTTGTTGGGGACACTTAACTTCTAGCGATTATCGTTGAATTGATTACAGAGACCGTCTCTGCATTTAATAACAAATTGGTCACTCTCGTCATTATACATCCCTGTCATTGTACTCTTCTACTTTTTAGTTGAGTTTTTTTTAAGGTATCTATAGCTATCTGCTCATATAGTAGTATATTTTGAGCACATAAATCACAGGTTGTGCCTTTACATCGCATGCAATCTTCTCGTACAGTGTGAGCAGATACCTTGCTGAAACCTGTCTATTTAGAAGATTTCTCTCCCCTGAAAACACCCAAGAGGATTTCTTCACTTCTTCACTGAACGCAGACTGGAGGTCAGTCAAGCTTTCCCTGGCTGGTTTCCTTGTTTGCTCACTTGTAAATAAACCCCCCCTCTGGGATAAACTCTTCTTGTGTCTTTTCTCCTCTTTGCCCTCAGGAACCCACTACAGGATCTAAAATGTATTGTTTATTTTATCACATACATTTTTATGAAATTATGTTACATTTGTTTTGTTTTGACTTTCTTTGTGCAAAGAAAACTAAAATAACTATCAACTATTACTCATTATTATTATTCACTCATGCTTCATGGTCCATAATCAAGGAGGATGGAATGATATGAGGGTGAGCAATTAATGACTGAATTTCTTTTTATTTGTGAACTATCCCTTTTAGTGTACTGTTTGCCCTTTTATGATGCAAAAGAAATTAGAATTGGGTCTTTACTTAATTCACTGGGACATTTACCATTAACATCATCCCCATACATATTTTTCTTTATGAATTATAAAAATGTAAGTTTGGATAGTGCACCTTAATGTCTATCTTGAAAAATGTTAATGATAGTTAATGGTTTAAAGCCTTTTGGAGGAATTGATTCTCAAAAATCCAGAATTAGCCCTGCATTCAATGCAAATAGAGGCTAAATAAACACACGTAAGCTGGGAAGATGGAAAACTACGATCAAGTTTCGACAGTAACGTGTGCAAGCTAACATGCAGAAACACATAATGATTCCTCTGGAGCTGGAGAAACAGGCTTCTGCTGGATCACAGCCTGCAGCGGGGACAGCCTCCTACAAATCACACAATTACAGTCAGTGGCAGATGTTATTTTATTTTATTTTATTGACATGTACTATTTTTTCTGCATAAAAGACTTTTAAGAATGAAAGATTTATTGCTTTAATAACTTGTTACAAGGTCAAAGCAATGTCATACTCTGCTGTGGAGACTTCTTTTCTTATCAAAGTTCTTTGTACTTTATTAAGAACTTGTTCACCAAGAATACAATTGTGTTAACAAAATAAAAATCTTCATGATTATTTTTATGAAGACATACATGCAATACATATCAGTCACGTGACCAGAATAAGGAAGTAGACCAGTATAAAGCAAGCAGCATGGCAAACAATCTCGGTCAATGACCCATGGTCTGCTCCAGCTGGATTGAGGAGTTGTTTTAAAGACATCTCATTTTTTGGATTATCGCTTTATTTGGGTCGTATTTTCACCGATAGACACTTTCACATTAAAACTTACTGGTATTCTTAAGGACTGTTTTAATGGTATTGACTTTATAGTTTTATTGTGTTGTTTTAAGCTCCTTGTGAATACTGTAAATGCACTATTTATTCCTTTTACTTTTGTTGTCACATCATTTTAAAACACTTATTTTACCTCACACAGTTTAATCTGACCCCATTTTAAATCAATGTAATAAGGCAGACAAGGTCGTTATAATGTTTTCTACAGCAAATCCTTGTTTCACGGCTGACACAGAACAGTGTATGTGTTTTGCGTTCACTCGATATTCTCCAAAATGGCGCTTCGGTGATGCAAAGAGACAAATTGTTGAATAGTTGGGTTTTTTTTGAGTAAGGCAAGGCAAGGCAAGTTTATTTATATAGCGCATTTCATACACAATTGTAATTCAAAGTGCTTTACATGAGAGGAAGTTAAATAACAATAAAAGAAATTAAAATAAAATAAAAACACTGATTTAAGATAAATTGAATTTAAAGCAAAGAGATTTATTTAAAAAGCAGTTTAAAGTAAAAGAAGATAATACATAGAGCAAACAGTTCGGACGCAGCACAGTGCTCATTCTGTAAATGCACAACTAAACAGATGAGTTTTGAGTCTGGATTTAAAAGTGACTAATGTTTCAGCACATCTGATCTCTTCAGGAAGCTGGTTCCAGATGCGAGCAGCATAATAACTAAAAGCAGATTCTCCTTGTTTGGTGTGAACCTTTGGTATTTCTAACTGACTTGATCCCAGTGATCTGAGTGGTCTGTGAATAAATAGTGATCATATCTGCGATGTATTTAGGTCCTAGTCCATTGAGTGATTTATAAACGAGTAAAAGTGCTTTAAAATCAATTCTAAATGTCACTGGAAGCCAGTGTAAGGACCTGAGGACTGGTGTGATGTGCTCTGATTTTCTGGTTCGAGTCAGCATCCTGGCAGCAGCGTTCTGGATGAGCTGCAGCTGTCTGATGGTCTTTTTGGGATGCCCAGTGAAGAGACCATTACAATAGTCCACCCTGCTGGTGATGAAGGCATGGACTAGTTTCTCCAGGTCTTGCCTGGGCACAAAGCATCTGATTCTTGCAATATTTTTTAGGTGGTAGTACGCTGATTTAGTCACTGCTTTGACATGACAGCTGAAACTAAGGTCGGTCTCTAGAATCACACCAAGATTCTTGACTTGCCTTTTGGTTGTTTGACCCCTTGAGTCAAGGTATGCATTCACCTTGTGAACTTCATCTTTATTTCCAAACGCAATGACCTCTGTTTTCTCCTTGTTTAACTGAAGAAAATTTTGGCACATCCAACTGTTGGTTTCATCAGTGCATTGGCAGAGTGAGTCAAAGGGGGCTGTAGTCAGTTGGTGATAAGGCTAGGTAAATCTGCGTGTCGTCAGCATAGCTGTGATAGGCAATTTGATTCTTTCTCATTATTTGACTTAGTGGGAGCATATACAGGCTAAACAAGAGCGGCGCAAGAATTGAGCCTTGTGGGACTTAGACTTATGCTCTCCTATACTCACATACAGAAAGTATTCCCCTCCTAGGATTGCCACCTTAAAATGGTGGAGGGGTTTGAGTGTCTGAATGACCCTAGGAGCTAGGTTGTCCGGGGCTATATGCTCCTGGTAGGGTCTCCCAAGGCAAACAGGTCCTAGGTGGCAAGCCAGACAAAGAGCGGTCCACCCCCACCCCTTATGAACAATAAAAATAATCACAACGTTGCCCGGTAAGGCGCAGCCGGGGCCCCGCCATGGAGCCAGGCATGGGGCGTGGGGCCATCCTCCCGTGGGCCCACCATCTGCAGGAGGGACCATAAGGGGCCGGTGCCTTGTGGTTTGGGCGGCAGTCGAAGGCCGGGACCTCTGCAACCCAACCCCTGGACACAGAATCTGGTTTTAGGGACATGGAACGTCACCTCTCTGGGGGGGAAGAGTCTGAGTTGTTGCGGGAGGTAGAGAGGTACCAGCTAGAGATAGTCAGGCTCACCTCCACGCGCAGCTTGTGCTCTGGGCCCCATCTCCTCGAAAGGGGCTGGACTCTTCACTACTCTGGTGTTGCCCGCAGTGAGAGGCAGCGGGCTGGTGTGGGCTTGCTCATAGCCCCCCAGCTTAGCAGCCATGGGTTGGAGTTGACCCTGATGGACGAGAGGGTCGCCTCCCTGCAACTTCGGGTTGGGGAGAGGACTCTCACTGTCATTTGTACCTACGGGCCGAATGGCAGTGTAGAGTACCCAGCCATCTTGTAGTCCTAGGGAGGGGTGCTGGAAAGCGCTCCAACCATGGACTCTATCGACCTGCTGGGGGACTTCAACGTTCATGCTGCTAGTGACACCTGGAGAGGCATGATTGGGAGATGCCCAATCAAGATGAGAAAAGCATCTGTGTGGGCTTTCTGCTGCTTACTGATGTTGTGGTACAGATCATTTAGTGCCTGTTGTTGTTGTTGGAGCTGGGAGGGATATATATACAGAACATCGAGCAGAATGGTAGAATGGCCGGCACTTAATAATCATCAACTTTACCAGAGATGAGCAGTCTTTGCAGACTGCAACAGCATCGTGACACATGTCGTTAATATCAAAGCCCACCGCCGCGGGTCTTACCTCCCTCGAGGAGAACTCTGTACGCTCGATAGTATGTGAGTCAAGCTGAACGGTGCAGTCCGGTATGCTGTTGTCGAGCCATGTTTCCATCAACAAAAACACAACAGTCTCTCACAGTCCTCTGTGTTGAGTGTAAAAGTCCAGTTATAGTAAGTTATATACTATAAGTTTACTGTCTAAAGAGCTTATGTTCGCTCTTTGGATGGTGGGGATAGCTGGCTTGTGTGGGTTAGCCATCTTGGATGGAAAGATCATGTAATATAATTTCAAGTTTTAATTTTGATCTTCAGTAAGATTTTGAATCCAGCTCTCAATGTGTTGATGTTTTTTTTTTTACAAACTCACAATGTACAAGTAAATAGATGAGTAAAGATTTACATTTAGTTCTAATATGTAATTTAAATTTTCCTTTTAAGCATTTGTTTAAATACTAATTTGTGTACAGGGATAAAATCATATTTCTGCCATATAACAATGGTTACATTAATCATTTTAACATTGTACAAAATGGCTGCTGGAGCCTCCTCAATGACACACGTGTTCCCTGACCCTAGAGCAGCTTCTTATAAGCCCTGAAGGAGTCAAGGTTATCCACTAAACTCTAAACTTGTCAGGGCAAACAACATAACTTACTTTCTGGAATTCCCCCCACAGCTAAGAAGAGGTGAGGTTTAATTTGTACGAATTCAAAGAAATGACAATATGATCACATATACACCTCATAGCACCTCTGTGGTTTATCACCTGATCTTAAGACTAAAATATGTTTACACCACTATAAAGGATTATTTTCTAATGTTTAAGGTAATAATGGTGCTTATCAAGACCTTGGTTCCACACGTAATTTAAATGGCCAGCAGGCAATGAAGAACGCAAAGAACATCAAACTTTTAAGTCGCTCGTTTATTGACTTTAAACGACTTGAAAAAGCATCAAGTGGCTTGAGTTCTGTATTATGCGAACATTGCAAACGTGAAGTCCATCAACAAGTACACCGCACCACTGTTTCACATCAGCTTCTTTTATTTGATACCAGTCATGCCTTTAATCATCTCTCTACTTGATAAAAACACCTTCGAATCATATAGACAATGGTTCTAATCAAGGCAGATTCTTCAGATGTGGGCCAACAGCTTTTGCAGCATCAATTTGCTTTTGGAAAGCTTGCCCTCACTAGTTCAGAAACAGAACATTTCAGAACAATTTTGAACATCATGATGAACCACACATGTGGAGAAAGGGAAGAGACATCCACGGTCAGAAGGCCATTTCTTCAACACATCGAGTGCCATTTGATCTGAAGTCAGGAAATAAAGCAATCGACAACTGTTTGCGTTACAAAGGAAATGTATCAGAAGTACAACCGGAAAGGTTCAATTTTATTTTATTTTCATATCAATGGAAAAATATAACCTCATACAAACGTCTGATTCTGTTCATTCATTTTTTTTTTTTTAAAAAGCTTGGTGAATGACTCCAATTAAGTGCCGCAAGAAAAAAAAAAAAAAAAAAAAAATACAACCAAAGCACATCAATGCAAATCAGATTGTGACATCGTTGACATGTTTATTTCGCATCTTCTACGTGGTAACACATTAAGCTCCAGTCCATTGGTATCCGCATGGATTTGGCACTCATTTTCCTGCAAAATAAATGAAGGAGAATAAAAGAGGAAGTGTCTAATTCCTATACCCCTTGAACATGGATTGCTCTGCTAGAAGTCGCACCTCAAGTGGCTAGTCTTCCCTTCCCAGGGCAGGCCAAAGCTCTGCGTATCTGCACCATCCATACCAGCATACTAACAACAGAACCATTCATTTTTAATTCTAGGTTTTTTTTGTTTTTTTTAAAAAGGAGGGGGAGAAAAAAAATATAGCGCAGCAATTGACTTTGAGAAAGCAGGATGAACGCTCGTCGCCAGTTCATCCGAGTGCTGCCCATCCCTGACTACTTGCCGCTCTCCTATGTTTACATAAGTGCATCTCACTGAATTTGCAAACAAGATATTTATCATGTTTATTTATTATTGGTTGAAATAGTAAGAGGGGACGTGGAAACAGCGAGCCCCTCCGTTCATTCACACACTCACACTCCAGTCACGCCTTTAGAAACTCCAGCAGCGTCACTTCCTTCTCGCTCGTATCTTCTGACTAATGGGTTGTGTAAGAGAGGACATCTGCAGGGTAGAGTCTGACACGAGCCCACAGACGTCTCAAACGCAGACAGGCGTACTAACAGGATGCACTAGAGAGGTGGATGATGTGGAATCATTTATTGGAGGGGTCAGAGACACGTGGAGAAGAGGGCTGATGAGGTGAAGGTGGTGGGCCGCTGAGTTTCTCTGCTGGCAGCTGCTGGAATTGAACTCTGAAGGTGGTGTGATGTCTCTCTCTCTCTCACTCTTTCTCACTCATTCTCAGACACTCATCTCAGCGCACACGTCACTTCTGCTTCCACGTCTATGTGTAAAAGACAGAAGAAACCTCAGTGGGTTTGATTTCCATTATTCTTGGTGGAATTTCCACGGCCGGTAATCTGAAAACAAACCAGAAGAAAACTGCTGAAAAGACTCGCGTCAAACGGAGCAAAACATCACAGCTTGGGCAGACTAAGGCCTTCCTTTCAGATTCAATGTTAAATGAACTTCTCGGACAGAAACAAATTGGCTGTGCTTCTATTTTTTGAAAAAAAAAAAAAAAAAAAAAAAAGGCCTGTTTGCACCTAGACATTCGTGTTGCTTGCATTTAAGATGACCTTGTCGAGAGAGGAGTTGCGTGAGAACAGATAATTGAGAAAAAAATCATCTGTAATCACTTTAGAGCGCTAATTTAAACCTCAGTGAACAGTAGTTCACCTCTCCTTAAGTGATTTAATCTTCTGTCACACGACTAATAAAACTAGTCAGCCAATAGGAGTCGTGCTCATATTCCAAAACTAAATTTTGGAATATATTGAGAAATCTTGAGCGTCGAGTACACTCTCTTTCAGGAGCTAACAGACGGATGTGTGAGCAGGATCTGTGTCAAACACGACTCTTCTGGGGTCAGGTGACACTGACGTGAGGTGCATGGCATACCAAGCTTGGCTCTTCAGCTTGCGGAGCTCTTTTGTGGCCCATGTGGCCAAGGTCTTGGTCTTGCTGGTCTTGGACCTCCGGCCTTCAGACAGCAAATCGTTGATCTGAGGTCGAACCTCCACCAGCTTCATCACATCTTTGCCAAAAGTTGTACACAGGTCACTTCGGGGAGAAAGAGGGTGAGTGAGATTGAGCGACGAATAAGCGGCCATTTTAGGAAGAATTAACCCACAAATGAAGTGTAGTGTAGTCAGTCATGTCCTTCTAAACCTTCTAAATGATCGTTTAGCAGTTAGCTTTGAACTCTGGTACCAAATGTGGACAGTAAAGCTGCTTTTGTATTTTAATAATGGCTCATCATCTTGAGCATTGCCACAGATCTAAGAAGATCTTACCCTATGAGTCCGACAGCATTGGCCACGACTCCGTCGGAGCGGTCCTCATCTTCAGCGATGTGGTGAATGAAGGACAAGATGAACTCCACACGAGGCTGGACCAGCATGACGTCAGCTGGAGGAGGAAACAAAGGCTGTTTAACAGGAAGTCCCTCGACTCGTCTGAACATGACCTCATGAGACGGCTGAACTTACGGTGCACATTCTCCTGGTCTCCCTTCAAGCCCTGGATGATGCCTGTGTAGGCCTCCAGACAGCCCTCTCGCAGCTCGTTCAGATAGTCCACCATATCATAGTCCGTCTGCAAGACAGTTTAAACCACTCAGTCCTGTGAACATAACCTCACAATCAGCACGTCAGTGGCTCGTCAGTCAGCCATCACCAGGGCAAAAACAACACCCGACAGCTTTGAAGCAGTGTGTTGCTCCATGCGCCCTCTTGTGGCCTTAGGAGAAAAGACAAGCTTTTTCTCCCTTAACTGAAATTATGCAAACAGGAGAAACAATTCACAATGATACAGTCAGAAGACTTAATTTACCATAGAATTACTATAGTAACAAAAAAAAAAAAATTCCATCTGCATCCAATTAAATGTGAATTTTTAAGAGACGAAAATGTTATTTATATTATCAGGTAACAACCAGTTTGTGATTTTGAAAATTAAAAAAAAAAAAAAAAAAAAAAAAGATTCCAAAAACAGCCATTAATGATAAAGTGTGTATTTAAAGAAAAAAAGAAAAAAATCAGGTCATCATGTTCTGACCATAGTTTAAAACCATGGTTTTGAATATTGAGATCATTTTTTTGGTTCTACCCAGCCCTAGTTGCAAGTTCCAGTTTCCAGCTTTTAATTTATGATTTCACACAGTAACAGCTGTTACAAAAGACAGTCACAATTAGTTTCACTTTTTATTAAATTCACTTAATTTATCTTTTGACTAAGTGCCAACTAACTCTGGTAAACAGTTTTTCTGGCCCGATGCCAAACGACCCCTGTCTGAAATTGACTTTATGCCCACAAATTTCATACAATTATATGGAAGACTTTTTAAAGACCTGTAGAAAGCCTGACTCAATGATTTATAAATGTTGATCAGTTCTAGCACACTCTGTTGTTTAACAGGTACCACAGCTCACATGCTTCCTCAAACAACACCTCCATCTTGAAGAATTTATAAACCACCAAGCACTAGATAAACTGGTTTCAACATGGTGTTGACTGTTTGAACAGAAGAGAAAACTCAGAACTATTAATAGCTACCCAAACAAAAGCAAAAAAAAAAAAAAACAATCAGCCTTAATCTGCTACAGCGTATAAAAAGACAGACGGTGGTCCAGTCCTGTTCCTGGAGAAACGGATTCCTACTGCTGCAGTCCGTAATCTTTGATTTTGTTAAAAATGATCCAAAAATCAATGAGAAAATATGTAACCGTCGCCTTATGCTTGATTTCGGTTTAAAATACATTTTTTAATTTGAAATACGATTGACGTTAACATTAATAATTTGAGAATAAAGTATAAAAATAATCAATCTGCAGGTTTGTTGTGATGAGCTAAATGATCGTTAGGTTGAATCACCATCATTAGCGTGATTTATGCTAATGCTTTTTTCCTCAGTCAGAATACAGCATGGCAGACTTGTTCAGATGATAATATCTGGGTCATATAATTTAAGAAGTAGGCTAGAACCTGTGATGAAGTACAGGGTACCCAGCGGTGTGGTGACTGACAGCTACACATACACCTCAGAACATTACAGTCATTACATCCCACACACAGGATAGAATTCTGCAAGGAACTGCAATACCAGGATCTCACACACAGACGACGACACAGAGGCAAAACTTACAGACTGCAGCTGAAACTAAAACAAGTGACCTACCAGGTAACGCCTTCATTGACAAAAGACATCTGGCTATCACTGGCTGAATAAAACTGGAAATGCTTTGTAAACCTCGCAATCGTACACATTGTACATCAAAATTGAAAATACTCAATGTGGAGACATTGGTCTCTTAATTACTGTAGTATTGGCTCCTTTAGGAATTCTGTCCATTCTGATAGATGTCCCTTTCACCAGGAAAACTATACTAACTACAGTTCAAATATGAACCATCAAGCAAGACAAACAACAACTAGTAGTTTGTTACATGCTTCACAGGCTTTTACATTAACAACATTTACCAAGTATGTCCAAAATATTCACAATCAGACGGGTCCAACAGAATCAAGTAATCAGTGAGTGTTGTGCGTGACTCACCATTAATAAAATTCACACTAAACTCTCTAGAACTCAACTACAGGTGGACTAGTTAGCGTCGCACCCACTGAACACGAGTCAGAAGCACCTGGAGAAGCGAGGGGTCACTTACCTTGTCCACCTGTGCCTGCGAGGCCTGCTGCAGAGTGTCCAGCACAATGTCCAAGTACTTCTTGAATTCACCACCGATGGCCAGAGCAATATCCCCAAACACAGACAGGATCTGGGGTTTCACAGACCGGTGCACATTCTCGTTCTGCAAAGACATGTTCAAACTACTATATGACAGGTACTCAACCGACAAGGATAAAGATCACTGCACAGAGTCTGAAATCCTCGTCCATTCTCGGATGGCTTTGAGTTTTACCACATCTATAGCAAGCATTTTGACAACACTGAGCCATCGTACAAGCAAACGCTAAAATCCAGAAGAGCGACTGTCAAGACGATCCACTGCACACACACTCGTGCTAGTAATATGTAGTATCAGATTCATGGCCCTCTTACTAAAGAACAAGCTGTGCTTAAAGTTCAAAAGAGTTGACCTTTTGCTGCCGCATTTTACTTCCTGTGTGACAGGCCCATTAGTGTGCAAGCTTGTTGTGTGACATTTTTACAGTGACAAAAACAAAATGCATACAAACACCTCAGACTCTGTTTCACAAGCCGTCCTGGAAGATCGTTTGGACCTACAAACACACAAGAGACATGTGATGACTTACGCCCAGGTTTTCCAGCAGCAGCTGCATGATTTCATCACAGTAAGGCAAGATGTTGGCCATCAGCGCTCGGCAAAGATCACACACCAGCCCCACCGCAGCCAGACACACCTGTGCACACACACACACACACAGCACAACTTACAACTGCAACACACTCTACTGGAATACAAGAGTTAATTCACAAACAAGCCATAATTATGCTTGTTTTTAAAGAGCTGTGGAGTCTCGCAAAGTCCAGAGTGGCCACACGTGACCCTGGGGTCGGCACACACCGGGTGAAGTAGACTCAGATTCTCTGTGATGATATAAAATCCTGGGCTGCCTGGCTCTGAGCAGCAGGAGGAACAATCATCAAACACCGGCTCCACCGCAGCATTACCTGATACTCCGCGTAGTTCTTCAGTCCGATAACCAGGAAAGGCTTGAAGGCCTCCATGTATTTCAAGAAGTCACTGCCCAAAACTGGAGAGGGAAAAAGTTCATTTCAATCACGGATCATTTATTTTTTTGTGAACTACTCCTTTCAAACCATACACACACCTCTATACCATGGTACAATAATAAGGTTTGTAAGCATCAGGATGAACAGTAGACATCTGTAGATGACTTCTGTGGAGAGTGAGTGATTTATCACTTTATAAAAATCACACAGTGACTGAACTCAAGCCCTTCAAACTGCATCTCAGCACGTAGCATGCGTTTGACCTTTGCGCCTTCTGCTTTTGGCACATTAACAAGCATCTAATTCCTCTTATCATTTTAAATATTGATAACTCAGCCCTAGTTCAGAAGAGAACAGAGTTGCCTGGTTAGAGAGAGAAGGCCCTCACCTTCCACCAGCGTGCTGACGGCCATCAGAGCGTCCTCCTGAACGCCCCCCGAGCCCGCTGTGCTCTGAAACATGCGCAGCAGAGACGCCATCACCACGTCTGAGATCTGCAGAGCGTCCTGATGCTGAACCTTCCTCAGAACATTCTGAGAGCACAGGACACAGAGGATGAGCCGGTGGGAGAGAGTACACACACACACACACACACACACACACACACTCACCTGTAGGGTGGCACACAACAGGGACTGCAGATCGTTGAACTGGATCCTGTCTGAGGTGCTCTGGATGTGAGACTGGACAAAAGACAGAATCAAGTTTAATTAGAGTCAAAACAAGCCTCATGCTCACACGACTGTTCCTTCTGAAAGAGACGAGAGTCTAAACCTGAACCACAGGACCTTTCAACACCCAATTTAATCCATTCTCATTTTGATAAACTGATACAGATTATTGAATTCAAATACTTTTAGTCTGAGCAGTTTCAAGTTAATGCAACAGTAACTTTACTAAAATGTTACAAGATTTACATAAGAATTAAATAAGCTTTGCTTTTTTTTTTTTTTTTTTTTTTAAATGGAACAATGACTGGAGGATTAACGTGGTAGTCCTGCTCCTCTGGGTCTGTGATCAGTAATAAATCTCCACCTGCATTCAGATGGATCAGTGTTTAATACAGAGCTGTAGTTCACCACACTATTATGAAATCACAATCATTTGCACAGCTCCTCTGAACTACGACTGTGCATCTGAATGTTTTTACTTGAGTCGAGTGTTTGAAATAAATCTTCTGTCATCTACTATAAAACAATAAGTTCAGGAAAGAATTTTTTTTTTTTTTTTTTTTAAATCATGCAGCCCAAAGTCCAAACCCAGAAAAACTTGATTCATACATTGTGATCTCCTTCCTGAATGATGGTGATTCACACAATAAACACTTCCAATCACTTCAATCAAGAGCACCTTCTTAAAACATGAGACTGAGCACAAAACAGGAGAGCTTCCTTGAAACCTGGTAGGGTTCTTGCTCAAGAACATTTTAGTTTTATTACTCTAGAACTTTATATTTTACATATTTTTTTGTACTTGAGTGCAAAATTTTTCAAATTGAAAAAAAAAAAAAAAAAGATTGACATTTTATCGAGAATTGTGCAGCCTTATGCTGATACTCTGGGCAACTTCAAACTATTTTGCCGGGCAACTTTTTTTTTAAACAATGCTTAAGCATTTCTCCTTGAGAATGGGTAACATTTCCATCTGGATAATTTATATTAGTCTTGGGCCCTGCGCCTCTCCTGGTTAACCGTTTACAGAACATAAAGTTGCCTTTCAGCATCGCTCTAAAAGTTGCCCAGTGTCTCAACAGTCTGAGTGGTAGTGGTTTATTAGTCACGCTGAATAAACTCAGCTAGCACTACAAGTGTTTCCTGGTTTCTTGAGTTTCTCCCAGCAGATCAGAGGCACGTCTATAACAGTATCATTCTAATACTCCGCTAAACACCTCCCAGTCTCTTCACCTCCATCTGCAGGACCTGCTGCAGTCGCTCCATGATGACCAGCGTGGTCTTCTGCACCGCCGGGTAACAGTCCTTCGCGCTGTTCTTCACGATCTCCATCAAAGCCTCGTACGCCGCACTGCGCAGGTTATTCTGATGCCCATCTGGCCTAACAGACAAGAAAAGAGTCAAATTCCTCTTCATCTGGCCTACAGCACTCATACCCCACTACAAACTAATCAGGGCACTGCTCTCTAATCTACACCTTTGGATGATTCTTCATCTCATCTTAAAAGGAACAGTTAACAGAAATCCAGTCAATTTCTCACCCTCCTCGTTCCAAATCCAAAACACCTCTGTTCATCTTCAAAACACAGTTTAAGCTATTTTAAGGTAATTCGAGAGCTCTCGGAACACTCCTTAGACAGCAACACATCTGTAATTTTCCCAGACTCAGAAAACATCAGTAAAAGAGTGCATGTGATATCACTGTCAACTTCAACTTTACAACAGGACACAGTGTGCAAAGAAAAATGTCCTCGCTGCACGTTTGGACCTCCAGGTCAATATTACAGTTGTGTTGGTGCCTATTAAGTGCTCATGTTCTGAAGATAAAGGTCTTATGAGTTTGAAAAGACATGAGTGTGAGCAATTAATAACAGGACTTGACTTTCTTGGCGGACTATTCCTTTAAGTTGGCATCTGTTCGACTCCCTTTGTGGTGTACCTGTCTGTTGTCTCCAGCAGTTTCTGGACAATGAGCTCGAAGGAGGAGGACAGGCAGTATGTGCTGGGCTCTTCCTGATCATCTGCAGCGTCTGTGGCTTCATACGCCGCTTCAGCCAAACTGGAGAAAGCCTGAGAACAGCATCTGTGAGTCTCCCGTCACAGGCAAGAACAAATCATGTGTACCGACCAATACATACCCAGCAGACATTGGAGGCCACGCGGGGTTCGGCCCCGAGACCCTCGATCAGGCACTGCAGGAGTGGGGCCAGGTACACCTCATTGATGGCGGCCTCGGGCAGCAGATCACAGATGCGTCCTAGCGTCCAGGCCGTGGTGTCCCTCACCACCACGCTGGGGTCCTTCATCAGCTCGATGAGGGTGGGCATGGCCTGCGGAGACACACCGGACGTCACACACAGAGCCACTTCCTCGCTCTCACACACACTGAGCCCAGCACTGGGCCTCACCTGGATGACCAGTGGCTTGAGCTGGTTGAGCTCGGGGCCCTCCAGGATGGAGCCGAAAGCCATGACGGAGGCGTCACGGTAGCGCCAGTCCGGATGCTTGATGTGCTCTTTGATGAAGGGCAGTACGTGAGGCACCACATCGTCCTCGCAGCACGTGGCCAGCAGCATCAGACACACGCCCGCAGCCTTGCACGGGTTCCAGTCATCATCGTCGTCGTTCTCGTCCTGAACACAGCAAGACCTCCTTCAGACACACTCCAGACAGCAGCTTTAAGCCAGATCAATATTAACGTTCATGACTTCTGGTAAAACAGGTCTCCAGAGAAATCCGTACAGGTTTTCTATACATGTAAACAGCATCTAAAGAGTAGGAATCGATAAAACCTACTCAAGAAGAAGAGAAAAAGTGGTTTTATTGGACAAGCACACAGAACTGGACTTGGGTTGATAAAAGCTGCTGGTCAACAAAAAGGGAGGTTCAGGTCTGATCACGTATGTAACAAAGAGAGACTAAGGTTCTGAAGTGCGTCTACATTTCTATGGTCATGTGGTTCGGACAGAAAGGTGGAGTCCATAAAAATAATTTACTCTATAGTTCTGAATGGCATAGAATTCTGCTTTTTTTGGGATAAATAAAAGGTGGTCTGTCACTTCATTCGAATCGTTATATGAACTACTGGATGTGACTATTAAAATGCAAAAAACTTTAAATGTAAATCCTACATGTTTCGTTTACCTCTATGTATGGCTCGTTTTGTTTTATACACAAATACTGAAGCACACATGAACTTGCGGTAACTTTCAGCCTCTGCATCTCACGAGAATTTAATTTGAGAAAACTAGAATTATATACTGTATACACACACAAAGCTGCCAAAAAGAGAGAAAAAAAAAAGTATAACAATAAAAAGTATAACAGTTGAACAAAAATTACAACCATTAACCATTGATTGTAGAAAAAGCTGTTATCACAAAAAAAAAAAAAAAAAAAAAAAAAAAAAACCTTTTCAAAATGTGGAAATTGAGAGTTTTGGACTCATTTCTGAAGGAAATGTATTGGTTAATGTGAACCCTACACAACCCTAGTCTCAACCCAACCTCAGTAACACGTAGAGCACAAATCTGACAATCATTGTGCTGGCAATCATTTATTTGATTGAAAATAATAGATAAGGGTGTTTAGGTAATTATTACACTGTTCGCTAATATCTTTAGCCTTAGTAGGTGCTGTATCTAACAGCAAAAACTGTTAAAATAAGCATAAGTTCCTAATATAATCACTTTTATAGTACTTTTAACAACACATATTTCAAAGCACTGAACAGTTTCAAATAGGATAAGAGTAATGACAAGATAGCATTTAGTAACAAATTGTTCAGAGTCTCTAATCAATTTGATGATAATCACTAGAAACAATATCCCCAACAAAGCCAGTTCAATTTTAAATGCTTCTAGTGTGCGTTTAATTCAATACTGATTAAATGAGACTAAATGGTAAAACCCTATACTGATGGAATTAAATGGTATAAAAGCACACAAAACGTAACATTTAACCTCCTCATCTATCACGTCATTAGGAGTACCGTAGTAACGGTTACGAAGTAGCAGCTGAAGTCAAGAACGCCGTTTCTGTTCCAAGAGCAGAGGCTGCTTAAAGCCCCTATGAAGAGCAGCATCAGGTTCTGTACCTAAATCCTTCAGCTGTCTCATTTAATCAAATAAAATGCAGTTTGTATTAGCTGCAAAACACTCATGAACATGAGACTGAGAACACAGGGGCCGAGCAGATTAATACTTGATTTTCTGGCTCTGCCATATTCACGAGAGACGAATCAAAACTAACTAGCACGACTGCTTTTGTAGTCACATTGTTTTAATAACTAAACGGTTTTAACTTGAAAGGCCATGTTTGAGACAGATTGAAGGTCTTAGTTCTTTAGCACGAGAAACCAACAAGCTCTTGATTTCGGTTCAGTGTTGATTCACTCAGAAGGAAGTCACTGCCTGGAAACAAGTCCCACAGAGAGCAGCTTTACCTGTTTGGTGAGCGTTTGTGTGAGGATGGGCACCAGGTACTGCAGAGCTCCTTTAGCGTAGAACTTGCTGGTGTGCTCGGGAGGACGGCCCTGCTCAGAGGCCTGCAGACAGATGACACACACGGATCAAGACGAGAGCGTGTGGAGCAGCAGACAGCACAGGACACCAGGACGGCCTCACCTCAGTGGCTTCGATGGCCAGGTCCATCTCCTCGTCACAGACGTTTGACCAGAATTCGATTCCCTGCAAGGCCACCTCATCGATGTCGCTCTTCATGGCCTCTATTGTGATCTGGAGAGAGAGAGCACATCGCTGACATCCACCGTCACAGAGAACCACAAACGGTTTACTCAGTCTAATTCTTTTGTGTGTGTGTGTGGTCTGCTGCTGTACAGAGAACAATCAACATGTTCAGAACTTACAGCAAACAGCGCAGGGCCCATGTACGTCTCCATGTACTGGTAATACAAGGACATGATCTTCACCAGGTTCTGCAGCGCAGCCACTCGCACCTACAGGACAGAACCACACACTCATTATGAGATCCTTGTGTGCGCATGCGCGAGCGTGTGTGTGTGTGTGTGTGTTGGAGACGCACCCTGGTGTCTGGACACTGCGTGGCTTCACACACGACCTGCATGATGAAGTGTCTCTCCGTCTGTAGAGAGAAAGAGTGAGAGAGTTAGGGGCCGGAGCACACAGGCCCCTGTACACACGAGCGAGGGGCGGCAGTACCTCCTTATCAAAGTTGGCTTTGGTGAACTCCAGCGAGTTGAGGAGGGCGTTGGTGGCGGCGAGCTTGACGTTGTTGCTGGGCTCCTCCTTCCTCATGCCCTGGATGATGGCCGTCAGGATCTGGTTGGCGTTGTCCTGTAGGTGCTCAGGGTCCTGTCAAACGTTAGCAAGGTCAGCCAAACAGACGCTAGGAAACACGGGCAGCGAGAGCGTGCTGGATAGGACTCACAATGTCCTGGCAGATGTATCCGATGGCCTCCAGCGTCGACTCCTTCATGTGCTCGGTGCTGCTGGGGTCTGTGACGTTGGCCACCAGCTGAGGGATGAGCTCGGGCCACTGGTTGACGGGGATCTCTGCGCAGGCGATGCCAGCCACACACTGAGAGGCCGAGCTGGGCCGGTACGTCTCTGTCCCCAGAGTCTGCAGGACCTGCACAGACCGCAAGCACTGCATGAACACCTGCTGTTTATCCACGTAACAAGAACACCCGCTCACACCAGAGCTTCTTACACCATCAGCTGCTCTGTAACTTCTTTCAGAACCACTCTCAAGGGAGAATGTAGAGATAAGCTCTTTAAAGTGACTCTTCATCAAATACAATGCTTTACATTTGGTGATCAAACAGCAGCCGTCAAACTCACCAGCAATAGACGTCAATTTTAGTTTATCCTTTAGTTTAAACTTTTGCCTAACTGCAAAAATAGGTTTCCAGTGAAATGCAACTTTTTCAATTGCATAGTATATTCAATCTACTTTCTACCATTAGAGAGTAAACATTGTGTATATGTCACGCTGTTTCTATTAACGGTGCAATGCTAAAACATTTAGTGCATAAGTTGAGTTAATACCCCCTTTTGTCAAAACTAGGTAGTAACCTACACACAGCTGCTGCATCTGACTGGTAAAGCCAGTGACATTCAGGATAACACACTGAATTAAAGTGGATTTCAAGTTTAATGTTTAAAACTTAAAGTTTAAGCATAAATCTAGTAATAAAAAATAAACTGAACTGCTGTCCTGTGATGAAGGTGATCACAGTAACCTGTACTATTGTTTTTTTAAATCCCAATATAACTTTCAGTGCATGTAAAAAAAAATTAAATGTTGATTCATCTGTGTGTACTGTATTATGTCAATACAAAGTCATACGAGCTCTATTCTATGAAGGGAGTGCTCACGTAGTTCTTGATCTCCCGGCGGGCGCTGGCGTCGATGGCCAGCCATCTCTGCTGGTGCTGTGTCTTGACGTCCGGATCCTTAGAGGTCAACGAGTTCTTGACCTGCAGGCCAGCAGCGACTCGTGCCACCTGTGTGTTTCCGGGGTTTGCCAACACCTTGGACAGCTCCACCAGGAACGTCGGCTGAAAGCGACACGGGCAGATTTAACGCCTGTAACGTTCACCTCGGCAGCATGCAAACTTTGAAAGGGCTTGGCTAGCATTCAAATGTGTGGAGGTGCAGCGTCCAGAGCCTCGTCCAGCGCGATGCAGAGACCCGCCGCTCAACAGCAGCCTCAGGTAAAGCTGCATCGATGCCATTTCACTGCAGATTTGGCAAACCGTCCAGCGCACGGTGGAGATGGCTTTCCATTTCAGCGTGTTTTTGCAGCGTTGAGAAGAGTAGCCAATCACACACATCATTTCACAACAACAGCCAATGAGAGGCATTCACAGAAGAATCTGCTCATTTTTTCTTCAGCCATTGTTCCAAGAATCCCCTCATAACAGTGTAGTCATGATATAAGGGACTCATTGTGCAGAGTAGAGATCTTCACCTATAATAACTCCATTACGATTCTCTTTAAGACAAGCCATGTCACTCGGCAGCCATCTTTGATAAAGATGCCGCTAAAGCATCCAAGTGCAGCTCCTAGTTTGAAAACACCAAACTTCACTAAGCTTACGATTACATTTAATACTCAAAATCGCAAATAAATCCTGGGAAATTGTCTCTCTTGCTGAAAAAGCTTTATAAAGCCAATGTCTCAGTTGAGATCAAGCAGTGGCGAGTGTGCAGTACTAGACGTACGTCTCAGAACGCTGACTGTTTCTATAGCAACCGGACCTAATGTCGGATGCTTGACTAGCCGTTTTATTCAGAAGGCGGGACTTCCTGATTGATCAGTCACGTCGAGCCTTGCATTTCTCCCTCATTCAACACTATGAGTGACACGTTTTAGGTATTCTATCGTTCATCTCAATCTCACAATGATGTATTCTCAAAGTTCTCTACGGTGCACAACTGATCTCTTAGTTACAACACGTCTACACTTCCTTAATGAAATGATTCATACTGCAGCTGAACAAAACCAAGAAATCAGCATACGTCTGATTAGATACATTGCTGGACACTGCAAAAACACACTAAAATAGAAACCAAGGTCCAGAGCGCCAACCGTAGCACACAGGACAGGCTGCCAAACCTGCAACAACATGCCATTAACACAGCTTTACCTGAGGGTGCCTAGCCTAGACCCTCAGATCAGACTCTGGAGCGGGCCTGTGCAGTCACAGACTGGACAGAGGAGTCTGGGAGTGTAGAGGTCAAAGGTCACAGCAGACTGAGGAGTACGGAGGGGTTTCCTCACCAGGTTCTCGATGGCCGCCTGCTCCAGAAACTTCTGCGCCGCCTCCAGCTCATTCCGATCTGAAAATCAAATCACAGCCATGAATAAACGTACATTTCTAGGGAGCGAGTCTCCCGCCAAACGCGGCCCGCGCGCCTCGGGAGCCCGGCGATCACCGCGCCGCTTCACGTGAAGCCCCGCGCCTCACGCGCGTCAATGAGCCGCGGACAGCCCCGTAACCGAGCGCACGCCTCAACTCTTGAAACTTTCTGAAGCAGGTCGCAGGGGATGACTGAGCGCTAGCCATGCTAACGCCTAGCCACTTCCTGACTAGCATGCTAACCCACTAATAACTTCGGCAGCTCGAGCTGCCAAACCGCACGCGCCGAGAGCACGCGCCGACGCCCGGCGAACAGCTTTATGTTATCGGAAGCAGGCGCATAATCACATTATCTGTCCGCGTCAGGGACTGGTCGGCGCGCAGGCCGGCAAACGCTCGCTGTCGAACGCGACGCCCCTCGTGACGCCGGATGCGCGCGTCGGCGGCTCGCGTCGACAGTCCGAAGCGGTGAACTCTGTGTTTGTGTGTCCGTGCAGCTGTTGGCGCGGCGTGCGAAGCGCGTCTCAGGGCCTGCGCGGCACTAGCCGCCCGCTAACGCGATCTGGATCCCACGCGTGAGGAAGCGCAGACGCGCGGAACTGACCTGGAGACACGGTTTTCTCGAGGATTGTGATCAGCTCCATCCTGACGGGAGACGGGGGTCGGGAGAGTCGAGTCAGAGTCGCGTCCACGCCTAATACCGAAGACGAGCAGTTCCCGCGGTGCGCCGCTGCTTCTTCTTCTTCTCATCAGCCGCTGTCGAGAGGAAAAGGCCGCGCCGAACTCCCGCCCGCGGAACGATATCACGCGCTGACGTCAGAGGCTCCGCCCATCCGGCGTCACGACGCACGCAGCGTCAGCGGCTCACGCGCCCCGTCTGATCCACACAGGAAGGATTTCTTTACAGTTGTAGTCAGTGTTGGGTGAACAGTAAGAGTAGTACTATAGTTACAAATAAGATTTGGTTACTCTTTATCTTAGGGTGCCACTGGCGTGAGTAATTATATGTTTTATATTAACTGCGTGCACATGGTTAGGGTTTGATTTAGGATTGCTTGAATGTAATTATGCATATTTTTGTTATTATAATAAGTACGTATAGCTTGTGTAACAAGGACTCCGCAAAATAAAGTTTTATAAGATTAATACTGTTACAGTTACTACCCATAAATCCACAATTCAGTAATTCCATGATTTATTTTCATCACTTTCACCACTCATGAACACATGAAGTCAGCAGGCGAGCTGGGAATATGCAAAGCTTACATTTATCGGAAGAAAATATTAATGTTGTGGGTAGAAGATGCTCTGAAGTCGTTGCACATTGCGGCTTGCCCTCTCACCCTTGACTAGGATTGTATATTTAAAAAAAAAAATTCTCACGGACTTACGCGTACTCTTATGATAAAATGCAGCACGAAATTGTACATGGGTAACAGGGGTCAGAGTTCACACTGACCTCAGGAGCTCGCCGAAGAGCAGTGACCACACAGAGCCCTCACGAGCTGACCGTTTGGGACAGAGCCCATGAATTATTAGGAGCACCCCGGAGCTCTGGGATCACGTTACACCGAGTCAGATGAACCGATTCAGTGTATCGACTCGCTCCGTCTGGATCAGTCTGTGAACTGATTCTTCCTGCTCGACGTCTGTCGGGTCACCAGTCACACCCTTCAAAACATTCAAACTGTTCCTCAAAAAGACAAGATTTACTGCATTAAAGAGTGTCCTGCCATTATCTGATACACTTTAATACATTTCCCTTTATGTAGCATCTACACTAACAATAGTCAACAATTTAAAGTGGATCAAAAAAAAAGAAGAACAGGAACGGGTTTTGGTTTTATGTTTAAGGATCACTTTGATGAAAGTTGTGGCACACTGTGGTTCAACTCCATTAGCATATTTACTGATATACTGCTTTGAGGCTAATTATATATATAGTATATTAACAAAACTTGAACTACATTTGCAGTACACAATATTTGTATATTAAGCCAAAACTGTTTTAGTGTCACTCTTGATGACTGCATGATTTTTCAAACATCAGTCCTCAAATGCGAGATATTCAAAGTGCACACGAAGCATTGCTGCTAAACTTCCACAAATCAACATTAGACTATCTTTAGCTGATCAGCATTACTTCCTCACAGTCAATGTGCATCAAGTACAAAATTAGTTTAGCATAGCAAAAGTACAGTTGCAGGGTATTTTAATCAAGATCATGAATGTGTAACTATTTGTAGGATATTTGGCAACCTGTTTCATTAGGAATATGAAGGAATGAACTTTTCACAGATCACTCAATTCAAAACCAATACAGCGACGCGTTGTTAGCCCAAGTTCTACTGCCTTCGTGCACGATATCCCACAATCCTCTGCTCAGCTGAAGACGTAGGCTTTTACCTGTTATTGAATTAGTCTCCATCACCTCCTCAGCTCATCTTAGAGCAGAAACAAGATTTCCAGAGATACGGAAGGCTTCAGACGCAGCTTTAAGAGCGCCTCGTGATCATCAGTGCAAGTGCAGTCCAGGTCAGATAAAACATTTTATTGTTGCTGTTTTTTTTTCTTTTCGTAAAGACAATCTGGTGTTGTAGTTTACACTAATCTTAAAATGTAGGCATTCAAGTCAATATTTTATTTAACATAATTCATATTGCAGTCATCGTGAACAACTGGGATTTCAATATACACAACAGAATAGTAACATTGTACGCAACCCTTCCTAACCCTATGACGATCCTCCTCGAGAAAATCCGATCCCACCCATTCCCAACCAGGAAAACTATAGCAAAACATCGTAAGTCTCCCAAGCTCAACAGCCCAATTAGCAGACGGATCCTGTCGGTCTGGTGTTAGCCGGCCCCTCAATTTGTCAACGCTATCAGAATTGGTCGAAGGCCACGCTGCACGCGTCTTTTTTACACGCGACGGTAAGAACGAGTGACTAGTTGAAGATGAGCGACTCGAGGCGGTTTGACCCCAGACGAAGCGGTCCTCGAGGCCGGGTAATGAATGCGGGTGTAATGATCTGTCGCGGGCTGTCTCGCTCTCTGTGAGTGGGAGGATAAGTTAGCGTGTGAATCTCAGCAAAAATAAACAGTGGGTACCAGCATAGTGGCAAAATACGACTGAATTCTCTGAGCAACAATCACTGACCGGCCTTCCCCGAGCCCCCCTCCTGTGTGCGGTCAGTGTGTCGGTCAGTGCGTCTCAGCGCATGTAAACGATAAATGCATTCTGGGATGTGAGGGCCGCGGCGCGGGACTATTTGAGGCAGCGCTCGAAGTAGGTGGCTCCTACGTATCCTCCGCGCAGCGAGCGCTGGACGTTCTGCTCGAAGAGCCGCCGGTTCGTCTGCAGCACCTCCGCAGCCTCTTTGTTCAGGGGGTCTTCGGGATTGGGCTCCTGGACGGGGACACAGAGACCAGCAGGGTCAGTGAGAGACAAGAGGGGCCCGAGCAGCAGCAGAGCTCAGCTTACCAGGAACAGATACTGTAGTCCGTATATGATGGAGTTAATCGTCAACACTGGCTTCCAGTCTTCTCTGAAACACAAAGACAAGGTTTGAGGATCACACCCTGATACTTGATCACTCTCCAACGCCAATCAAGCTCTTACTAGGCATGTTAGAAACTTTCAGGAAGACGCCGGACGCCCTGCTCGACTCGACAACCTCCCACCGTTACATTCATGCACCTGAAAAGGCGAATCGTTTGCAATGTAGCAGTAAAAAGTCTTCCTGTGATGATACCGCAAAAATTATGAAACCTAACATCTGCTGGTAACAAAGACAGCAGGTGATAAATGGTACCTTTTCCATGTTAATCAGAGGTTTTGTCCTAACTAGCAACAACAACACACAAAATTTCCCTTTTAGAAACTGAAACAACATACAAACCGCATGACGGTAGATAGCGTCAGGTGATTACGTGCTTTATTCAATGTTAAACGCGTCTAATGTGAGTTTAAATATCAGACTGAGTGGCATTTATAATCATACTGGAAGCAACAACAGACCTCCAGAGAGGTTCCGCCCACACAAGCCTCTGATTGGCTGACTGATTCTGTCACATGGTGTGTAGAGAAGGCACGAGGTTACTCCAAACACACTTGAGTACATGAGTAACATGAGTCCAGTAATTCAAATAACACGTTTTTGAGACCAGACCTGGTTTCACGTCACAGAATGTGGCAGCAATCCTATGTCGACTAGCACTGCATTACAAAAATACTGAAAAACACTGATAAAGCATATATTGTCACAAACCAATGTTTATTTTCCCCATGTTAGCACTTTTATCTTCTCTTTACTCCCCGATAGCTGGATCGTTTCATGACTTCTGTGATGCACATGTGGAGTCCAGCATGAACGACACTAACATTACAGTGTTTCCCACAGACTTCATATAAGCACATGTATCGTCTGCCCGTGGGAAGAGATTAGGTTTCCCGGTGACCGCTATAATCAATGCAACGCTCCGCTCATGGACGCCGTTTTATCAGGTATTACATGCAAGATGAAATGAAAATGACATCCAACATTTTCTAAAGACAATCTGTTTCCTTCAGAAATTTTGCAGTGCAGTGCTTATTCATCAAAGTCAGTTTAGATCTTGAGGAGCACCACATTTCATGAAGTGCGTGTCTCTCAGAAGATACGTATAAGCTACCGACATTGACATCGTTATCACAAAAAATACCAGAAAAGCAAGTGATCAAAATGACTCGCACAGGCGACATGCTCAAGGTCATTCTAATAAAACCTGTTGCCTTAATAAAAAACCGATCACCAGACCAAAACGAAAACTACTGTTTCTAACATCTTCGAAGCAGCCATTCATGTGGCCCAAAACTGCTTAAAAAAAGAAAAGGAGAGCTGCTATTCATTTAATGTTGCTGGGCAGTGAACACTTCGTGATGGAGAGTAGAAGTCAGGAGACCTGGGCTGTAAGTCCTAGAACCACACGAGAACCAGGACAGACATCAGACTGAACAAATCCCAGTCATCACCTCAAAACAGCGACTGGAAGAGTGCACTCCGTACCTCAAAATATTTAGACAGACGTTGCCTTCCAGGTCAATGTTGGGGTGATAGACCATCGTTTCACATTTTACTTTAGGAGGGTCGTGAGGGTACCCCTGTCCCACCTGCAGGAGAAACACCTGAACTTTAATCACTGTTTTAAAGCATGAACAAAAACTCTAATTAAGAGAAAAAGCTAGTTAAAGAAAAGACTCAAATAGGTGAACAAAATATTTCACTGAGGACCAATTATTTATGTTATTCTGAGATTTAATCTTTAGAGTACAATCAGCTGAGAACTGGGACTAAAAGTAAATATTTTTTCTGCAAATTACATTTTCGAAACAAGATCACAGAGTTTGACAAAATGCCACACACCTGCATCCATCTTGTTTTAAGCTAATTCAATTAAGCCTGTAGTATAAAGATGTTCAATTCCATGCAGATTTACTCATTTTACAGATATGGGGTCTAACTGTTAATGTCTGCGGCGGCACAAAATAATAACTTCTTCTGCGTGTAAAGAAGTCCTGAGGGGTCCTCAGAGATATAGCGGTCCACAAACAGACACTGAAGACAAGTCACACAAACATGTTATTACCGAGTCAGGCGTTTCTTCTTATCAACTATATAACATTCAATCACGTTAAACCAAATATACACACACACATCATGAAATATCTGACTTGGTGCATTACGAGGCCTAAAAACAAACATGTCCCAGTTCTCAAGAACCACTGTTGTTCACTGAGTTTCTGTTTACCTTAAAACTGAAGACAAATTTTCCACCTTTATAGAAACCCTGCAAAAGAAGAGTGGAGAAAATGATATCACAGCACACCGCCATCAATCAACTCCAATCAATCCAACATGGCTAAAAACATTTTTACTTTGTGCAAAACGTTTAAGGCTACGTAAAAACGGGACTCGATTAAGAGACGTATGTCTGCAAATTATGAGGAGAAAAATAACTGAACAAAATCTCATGGAATGATTGAATGACTCGTTTCATTACTGGATGAATGATTGATCACAGGAATTGAAATGTTAAGTATGGGGTTGTGAGCTGCGATCTGTGCTGATGGCATGTGTTCAGCTCAGAGAGCCTGCAGACCTCGTCTGGGGAGATGATGAGCTTGAAGTTGAGCAGGTCGTCTTGGTCAGGGAACACGATCTCACACGTCTTTGGCAGGTTCAGCTCATTGATGTCTGACACAGAACAAACAGCAGCAGCATTACTTTCACGCTCACACAGACATGAACACAGACTCAGATCTCGTCACGAAGGATTCGCTAGGACTGATGTTACTTCTGACCAGAGCCCTATCGTTCTGGAGACATCCCCCTTGACTGCCGAGGGATAGGACATCTGCCGCTGCGCTGGTCTACTTCCAGTGCATTTACATTAAAGCTGAGGGGTTTAGTAGATCAGTACATTATTGACCTGGCCTACAGAATATGGACATGAACTGCACTCCAAAAACTCCATGTGCTGCAGTCCAAATTCAGAAAAGTGCAGAGAATCTGTGATCTGCTGGATTCAATGGATACAATATGCTGTGTTTTCCTCAAACCAGCAATCTAGGGTGCTGAAATACTATTGCGTGAACTCTCTGTGGGTGGAGTCACACAGACATTAATAACACACACAGCAGAATAACGTCTCCTCAATATCTGCAAATGTGTATTTTTACAGTCTGGTAGAGTCAAAAAAACGTATGTAAAGCACCTTTAATTAACGTCCATCTGGGATGAAACCAACTGATCAATAATTCACAAGCACGTATTACTTTGTTTACAGTAGCGTAACGTTTTTCTGAATGTCTTTTATAAAAGAAGTGTCCTGCTTCACACATGCTGTTTCGTGGGAGTCTCGCTTATTTAAAATGCGCAAGCTTGCGAGTTGTGATAATCGCAGCATTATTAAACGTATCGCTTCAAGAAAACAATTCTGATTGAGGGATTTAAAGTCTTGACATCTGGCAACCGCAATGCCTGCGAGATGAGCGAGCTTCACGAGTCCACCACAGCTTTAACGCTTCAGAAACTTCAGAAAACATGAGACCCGATCGCTTCACATGAACAGATTTAAAGCAGGTTTTTACTCAGAAATAAAACACACACACAGGGATCATCAGATGTCATCAACAAGCCGTGACTGACCTTCTGACCCAAAAGATCAGCGCTTATACGTGAAACGTGTTCTTCATGTAAAACCATTCATAAGGATTCATGCTAGAATTTTTTTTGGGGTGGAATGGAACTTTGAAATGACGGACAGAAATGTGTCATGTTTCATTAAAATGCCCTCAATTTGTGTTTTGAAGATAAACGAAAAGAAGGCTGGTCATTTATTGGTATAGCATGTTTTTTTTTAATGTTTGAGTCATAAAGGTGTTATTTTCCAGGTTTATTTCGGTCACTCTGACATATCGTCAGTTGACTCGGTTCAAAATAAGTCAGACCAAGTGAAATAAAGCTGGCGTATTTGGTAAACCTGTTTTATGAAACAGGCCCCAGGTTTCCTCCGGTCATCTCCTCACTGACCTGTCAGGAGTCCAGCAGGATCAGGGAGATGGTATAAAAGCAGCAGATGAATGTCTTACCTGGCTGCTTACAAACTGACAAACTTTCCACACAGAAGTCAAAACAGATGCTGGCCCACATCTGTCCAGGTGTGAGGCTAAATCCAGATGGACTGAGAGTCGTTATGAGGCTAATACTCGCACATCAAACTCTAGGCCTCAATGTTATGACTCTGAATGAAGTTAGTTTGTTTCGACAGAAAACGAGCCTTTCTTCTGCGATGTAAGACTTCAGACAAGAGTTTCACTCCTTGTGACTGCTCTGAAGTTTTCAAACATCAAGTACATAATAACAAAAAACAGCGCAGACTAACTAAAGAGTGCGCTAATACATATTAGCCAGGCGGCTAATGCTAGTTTCGCTCTGCTCTTTTACTCCTAATCGTTACGAGAACACGTCTTTAAACAGTCCGGACTGAAAGCACGACCGAGCTGTGTCCGTGTGTGTGAGAGAGAGTGTGAGTGTGTGATAAATGAAGATCTGTGGTGGTGCTGGTTCTCGTACCCTTCTGTATCCGCAGCTGGGCCGCGCTCGCCTTCTTTCCGCCGGCTCCGGCTCGCGGTCCTCCCGCGGACTCCTCGTCCTTCTTCTGCTGCTTCAGCGAGAAAAGCTTGATCATCTTCGCTCTGTTCGGCGCTAACAACAAACCCGAGCCAGTCTAGCCCCGATCTGACGACGCTGGTGTGTGTTTTACAGGAGACTGTGCGGAGTGCGTGATGTGTTTTACAGCAGCTGTAGAGGGAGCCGGTGTGTATGTGTGTGTGTGTGTGTGTGTGTTAGCAGCTAATGCTACATCTGACTGTGCTCACACTTGCTCAAACTCTGCTTCGAGACCTTAGTCTGATTATTATCGTTGCTGCTGCTGTCTGTATCAATGTAAAAACACGAGTGCTGTCAAACGATTAATCGCGATTAGTCGCATCCAAAATAAAAGTTTTTGTTGACGTGTGTGTACTGTGCATACATCAATACACATGTGTGCAGACTTTAAAAATGTTATGTAATAAAATAAACATATTTATATAAATATAAAAATATATATTCTAAATATCTTGACCATTACTGCTGTCAAACGATCATTAATTGCATTCAAATAGTTTTTATTTATTTTCTTATATTTTATATCATAAATATATTTAATACATAAACAAAACATGCTTTTTTTAATATATATATATATATATATATATATATATATATATATATATATATATATATATATATATATATATATATATACACACGTGTGTGTGTTTATATATAGATAATAAATATACACAGCATACACATATATTACAAAAACCTTTATTTTGGATACGTCTAATCGTGATTAATCGTTTGCCAACACTAGTGTTTACACATACACAAGTATACAAAGTGTACACACACACATTATGTAAACAAAAACTTTAATTTTGGATGCGATTAATCTTTGACCACTTTAAATTGAAATGTACTTTTATTTTGTCTGATATGACAGCTGAAGCATTGTGCAACAAAACCATCAGGAACAGGAATGTTTTAGGGAAGGGCACTCATGGACCACATTTCCCATGATGCCTTTCAGCTGTGACGAATAGACAGGGAGGAGCTTTCGGTTTTTTTTTTAAACTCTCCATATTTTTTATTTACCATATTTATTTATTTATTTGATTTTCGGGAGCAGGAGCTGAGTGTGATGGCGTCAGGATCATGTAAGAGCTGATCTGGCTCGCGAGGACAGCAGAAGCCTTACAGTCCAGAGATAATATACACCTAGAGCAGAGGAGCACAATAGGAAAGAGCGAACAAAAGGCACGTTTATCCGTTTATGCCGTTTTCTCTTTCAGTTCAGCCGAGCGTTTGGGAATCATACGCGCCTGGAACGTCGGCCCTCTGAATCGCGGACGAGCGTTTTCCAGACGCACAAGCGATCTGAAGAGCCCCGTGATTTTAATTTTTGAAGAGCCTCGGAGACGCAGAAGCTGGAATCGTCGCGTCTCGATGGGCTGCGGTGGATGTGATGATAATGATGGCAGCTTAAGCGAGTCACTCGTGTAAACCTGTGAAAGGAGCCTGATAGGAGCAGGAAAGTCGAGCGGAGAAACAAGGAAGCGATCTCTCTCTCTCTCTCTCTCTCTCTCTCTCTCTCTCATTGTGTCCATCTATCGCAAGAAAACATCAATCTAATGCTCGATCTAGGAGTATGCGACTCCACGCGAGCAGGTGAGTCGCTGTTTGCTCTGCTAGCTTGTCGTGTTTTGTTGTGTGTGTGTGTGGAGCTGAGCGTCTTATTAAAGCACTGCTCCGTGGGCGACGTTCCTCCCAGAACAGGGTGGTTAGTAAAGCCCATCTGAGTGAGCGCTAGCAGCCCTGGTTAGTTAGTGGCGCTGCTGAATGAACCTGCTAACCATGCTAGCTGACGGCTCGGCTCGGGCGCTCCGCGGGGTTCTGCGGGGCTATCGCGGGGTGTTTCGCCGTGTCTGAGGTGAACGACAGCCTGGGCTCACAGCGAGCTGCTGTGGTGGTTTTCCGCGAAGGCAGCCGTAGACGCGAAGCTGAGGAGACTGACGCGCTGCTGGTTAGCTGCTCGTGTTAGCTGGGCTCGGGGAATCGGTAAAGTGTGCCACACATGTCGTAAGGACACTGTCAGCACGGCAGTCGTGCTGAATCTCTCCAGGGTCAGTCCTAGTGAAGGTATGTCATCCCCGGAGCCCTGCCGTGTTTTCATTGTTTCTGAGCTCATCTTCCTGCGTTTCATTTTAGGCCCACGTTTCACCTGACACCGTGTTTGTGTGTGATGCTGTAACTCTATGGTGTGCAGAACCTGCAGCAAAATACTATACTTGTATTAGAGTTTGTGTTCTGAAACCGCTGCGATAAAGGACGGCAATGTTCATGAAATTTCCCGCTGACAGTGACTGTAATGTTTTGGTGGTCGGTTGCTGCAGTCGTTGTGTTTTCTGTGTCAGTGATAGTGAAAGTGTCATGTCCAGCGATTTAATAAGAAGCGTTCTGTCATGGCATTTAGCAGACGTATTCCTCAGATATATCAGAGCTGTCACACATTCTGTACACCTGACCTGTGATCTCACACACCGGTTCATGTCCCTCCTGTCATGAGCTGTCTTCATCACACAGTGATGATATGTAGTTGTCATCGTGTGAGTGTGTTTCAGGTTCAGTGTAAGTGTGGGAAGAGACTTCTCAATCACACCGAAGACCCTCTCGGAGGAATCTCGGCTCAATCAGTAATTCAGCAGCCTGGTTATAACACTATATTTTGACTGTATAACCAGAGGGGGGGGGTTGTTGTCTCCCGCTATCCACAACACAAAGTTGGTACTTCCTGGCTGTAGCCGTCTTTGGCTAGCACACTTTATAAAAGAGGATTTTTCTGACCTCTGGGATCATGTTGCGTCTTATTTTAACGGATTGCCTAATAAAAGTGTTGTATGATAATACGGTGATTATTGTTTTAAGCTTGCGTGGGGTGTTTTTATTAAGTGTATTGCTCAATGAAAGGGCTAGTTCACCCAAGAAAAGAGCATTTAGTCATTTACTCCCTCATTCATCACCCTCAGGCCAATCTAGGTGTTCTTCAGTAGTGAAACTGTACTTCTTGGTGATTGATCGGTTCAAGTCAGCAGCTGGCCGTTTTTGAATATTGAATGCAAAATGAATCCCCATGGCTCCTGACGATATATAGAGGTCTTATGAAGCAAAATAATTAGTCTGTGCAAGAAACCAAGCATTATGTACGACATTATTACCTTTATTACAGAGCCTCATTCAAACAGGGGAATGTGATTCTTTTTCGTAAACCTCTTTCAGACACTTTAATTCAGTGAACTGATTCAGTTCACACAATGATGAAACTTGTACACTATAATATCGTTAAAGAACCCTGAATCAGTTCATTTTCATACGCCACTATTTACATTTTTTGCGTGTGTGTGTGTTCAACCAAGTCTCTGCCTTTCTGACATCAACGTCCTCGACAGCAGTCAGTTGGGTTTCAGAAGTGGACGTTCAACCGAGCCTGCCTTAAGACCTAAGAGCAGATTCTAAATCTTGCAGGATGCGTTTGCTGCTTTTGATCCTCCCGTCCACTTTATTGGAATAGAGCATCTCAGGAATCGGACTCCAGTGGTTTGAGTTTCATCTCTCAGATAGCTCCTTCAAGGTATCTTTGAGAGGTGAGGCGTCTAACTACTGATGTGCCTCAGGGCTCAGTTCTTGGACCACTTCTCTTCTCCATCTACATGACATTACTAAGTTCTGTCATTCAGAAACATGGCTTTTCATATCACTGCCATGCCGATAACACTCAACTCTACTTCTTATTCTAACCATGATGATCCGATGATAGCTACTTGCAACTCAGAAGGTCCAAGAGGCATTTCTTGCTGGATGAAGGACCATCAACTTCAACACAACCTTACCAAGAACAACATGTGTTTCTAGGAAACCCACTGTTTCATCACAACTTCTTCATCCAGTTAAGATGATCAACAGTAACTCCTTCGAAAAAAGCCGGAAACCATGGAACCTCAAAACACATTGCTAAAACTGTCCAGACCAGGCCCTTTCTTTCAGAACATGCTTCACACCTCCTTGTTCAAGCTCTTGTTCTGTCCAGGCTGGACTATAGCAATGTTTTCTTGGCAGGTCTTCCATCCAGTTCTATCAAACATTTACAATGAATCCGGAACATGACAGAAAGATACTTTTTAATGAGCTGAAAAGAATGCTTGCCACACTGGCTACCAATAGCTGCTTGCTTGATTAATTTGGAAAAAAAGAAAATTCCAATCACGATTCATACATAAATGAGATCTCCTTCCTAAATGACAGTGATTCACGTTTGTGTGTTTCTCTGTGTTCAGATCATGCTGCATTCACCGGTCACTGGTCACTCACCCTCTTTATTGGCTGTCTTCCTCTATCAAAAAGCAGAGGTTCTGTTTAGTTACTTTTTTAATGTATTATTGCTAATGTAATGTTAACAACTTTAGGGGGTCTAAAATAAAGAAAAGAGACCATTGTTTGTTACCCCAGTACTTTATTATTCTGAATGTACTGTTTGTTTGTTTTTTGTTATTTTTGTTTTTTGGGCTTGGGTGCAATAGATTTTGATGAAAAAAAATAAATAAATGAGAATCGTGATCTCAGTTTCCATGTAGAAAAATCATGATTCACATTTTACAAAAAATCGTGCAGCTAGCATTAATGTTTGTGTACAAAACCCTTCACCTAAAGTCATTATTCCAGAAGCTTGTGTTCTGCAAGTGAACATCACTTTATAGTTCACCCCAAAGAAGCACAAAATCACTTTCGCAGACTTTTACATGAACTCTTGTCTCCTGGTGGAATGACCTGCTCGACTCAATCAGTTCTTAGCCATCTTCAAGAATCAACTAAAACTCATCTCTTCAAACTTAACTCTAGCACTCTCTACTTTAATTCTGCCCGTTTGACTCTATTCATTCACTACCTTGCTCTAATCTTTTTCTATTCTGTCTGTTTTCTTTTCATTTATTGTACCAAGATTTTTTTAATGATATATGTAATGTTAACCCTACCGAGGCTTGTTATAGAACTTGTGTATCATTGCTCTTTTGTTGATTTTGATCGCAGCTGTTGTATTCATTTGTAAATCGCTTTGTATAAGTGTTTGCTAAATTATTAATGATAATTATGGCTCATTTTGAATCGTCAGGCTGACTGTAAGGTGTCTGAAAGTGAGTTTTGATCGAGTAACTTGTAGTTTCTTGCACAGATTGAAGGTTTCGCTTCACAAGACCTATATCATCAGGAGTCACAGGCATTCATTTTGTGTTCATTGTTTTATTTCTCAATTTTTTTTCTCAATACCCAAAAACAGGTAGCTGATTGCATTTAATGAATCGCCAAGGACAAGGGTTTCAGCTAACAATCTTATTTACTGTTGTACTGAAGAAAGAAGTCACCTACATTTAGTTTGGCCTGAGGGAGAGTAAATGAATGGCAGGTGTTCAGTTTAAGGTGATCTGTCTCTTTAAGAGACTGTGCATTCAGTGTGTGATGTAGCCTGTTAGAATGAACCCCGCTTCTAAGATATTGAGGCAATAATGCCTCACAATTTTTACCTGTTATATGCAGGCCTGGCATCTCCTTCAGAATGATCCAGAGGAAAAGTTAAGATGTTTAAGCTCTGCTTAAGAACGCTTTCTCTGAAGAGACTGGACACGTTCAACAGGGAGCAGGACATTGATGATGAACTCTTGATCATGGACAGATAAAGTGGTGCTTCTGTAAGAACAGGCTGTTTGTAGGGTTACTCTTTTATTTTCAGTTCTTTCCGTCAAAGTTGTGTTTTTGGGTTCTTGCTGTAAGTAGAGACTCCTGCTTCTCCAGCCTTCCGTCAGAGAGTCTCAAGATTTGTGTGTGTATAGAGTGAATCTGTCCTTGATGAACATAGTGGTCCAGAGACTGTGTGTTCTGAGTGTTCTGTGGCGTGTGAACGAGTGTGTTGTCTGGCCCGGTCTGAGTGTGCTCTCTCCTCAGTTGAATGCAGAGGGGATGTCTGGCAGTAAGGCGCTGGGCGGCGCGCGGCGGCGGCGGACACGGTGCCGGCGCTGTCAGGCGTGTATGCGGACCGAGTGCGGCGAGTGCCACTTCTGCAAGGACATGAAGAAGTTCGGCGGCCCGGGGCGCATGAAGCAGTCCTGTCTGCTCCGGCAGTGCACTGCGGTGAGTCATTTAGAACCAGCCTCTATACACACACTCACTCACTTTGGAGAACTTGAGAAGATGGAAGCACTAACTGTCTTCTAGGTGTTTGAATTCAGACGTGGTAGTCGGGTTGCTCTGTGACTGTGTTCGACTGTGTTGACTCTCTGCTGCCCTCCTCAGCCGGTTCTGCCTCACACAGCCGTGTGCTTCGCCTGCGGAGAGGCGGGGAAGGAGGACACGGTGGAGTCGGAGGAGGAGAAGTTCAGCCTCTCGCTCATGGAGTGCACCATCTGTAACGAGATCATCCACCCCAGCTGCCTTAAGGTGAGTGTCTGAGTGCTGAGAAGACGTTTCACAGCGAGTCTGAGCGATCTCCTGCTAACACCGATCGTCTGCTGTCTCCTCAGATGGGCAAGTCTGAAGGCATCATTAATGATGAGATCCCTAACTGCTGGGAATGTCCCAAGTGCCACAAGGAGGGGAAGACCAGCAAGGTAGACATTCACTGTCCGTCTGCTTCCGTTTCTACTCACGTTTAGAGCTTCAGTTTTATTCTGTGTGTTGTGATTTGTGACCAGGATCATGTTTGCATGTTAATTTTTTTTTGTAATCGGGTTTATTCGAAGCATGTGATCTGTCGCCCAGCCATATGGTGTCAACTGATGTTCTCTTTTTCCCACAATATTCTGAATAAGTTATAAAAAACATTAAAACACAACGACAACTGCTTCATCTTCATCACATCTCACGCTGCCTGACACACACCTAATATTCTAATGTTAAATGGCGGGCAATAATGATAGTAATGGTGTTTAGGATCAAGGAGATGGTTCAGGAAAGAGGCGCATGGACAATGGCGAGGTGAGCCGCTGGAAGCTGACGGACGAGCCGCCGCCGAATAAGAAGAAGAGCCTGTCTCTGGAGGACTCGTCCCGGCCGGACGGAGCCAAGCGCAAGAAGGACAAGGAGCTGCCCCAGGAGAGCGCTTCCAAGAAGAAGGTGAGTTCAGCTCGTTTCCTCAACACATCCTGATCAAACACAGAGTCACCTTTCAGGGATGTGGGAGACTTCCACGCTGGAAAGACTTTAGGCCCTATATTTATTCCTTTGTTTTGCCCTACATTTTTTTACAAATTACTTTCATGTTAGTGATACATTTAAAAATAATACTTGGTTACACTTTATTTTAAGGTGTCCTTGGTACAGTGTAATTATACATTTAGATACTGAGTAATATTAATTAACTACATGTACTCACTATATGGTGTTTGGCTTACGGTTACTTGCATGTAATTATGAATTGTTGTTGTTGTTGTTGTTATAATACTAATTACATATGTATAACAAGGACACCGTAAAATAGTGTTACATAATAATTCATACATATTTGGGGATGGAAACCAAAATTCTTTTTAATTTTATTATTAGAAAGCGGAAATGTTTCATGTTGCCTACATGTCAAATTGGTATATTAAAATGAATCTTGCTTATGTACTGCTGGTTATGTTGATTTAAAGGGGCCACTCTATGAATGAAACTTAATTGACAACAACAGTTGTTATATCCGTATATATTCTAATGAATAGAATACTCTTCAGTGCCCTACATGTATCATACTGCTTGTTCTGACAATCTCCAGTTTTTTTTCACGATTTATTCGTGGCCTCAGCTCCCGCGAGTCACGTGAGCGTGACAGTAGCACTATATTTAACAACTTTTTTAGCAACCTAGCGACTTTTTTGAAAAACCCTTGGCTACGGTTCAGTTGAAAGCTGTCTCCAGTCCTGCTCTGAATCAGCCGTGTGTTCAGAGAAACAGAGTTTTCAGTCGGCCGTACCGCAGCAGACCCGTCATTAAATCATTTACAAACAGTGTTTCCAAGCACCTGCCGCTTACTGACCTGTTTGGACTTTTAAATATGAGCATAATTTGTCTGTTAATATCCTAATAGTTTGTTACTCAGACACGGAGAGCTGAATGAGCCGGAACTGCTGCATATAGTTGCCTTTTAGTTAGATATATTGATTTTAACAGCCAATGTTGATTATAAATTAAAAAGTGTAGTGAGTGATTCCTGGTAAACTTGTGTTAATGGGTCCTTTTTACTGTTTTCTGTGTGACTTTAGAAAATATGATGTGAACAGCTTTATTGGGCATTCAGTTGTATTACAGTAAGTGAGCGTTCATAGAGTCGAACAGATCTGAAGTGTCACAGATGCTTTCTTTCGCATGAAGTGTGTTCAAACTCACACACACACACAAGCAGACGCAACAAACAACCATACATGTCCTGACTAACATTTATTCTTGCAGTTCTGTTTAGCATTAGCTGTTGAGTCTGTTGATTTTCATAAATATGTTCATATTGGCAAATGATGATTAAGTGAATGCTTAAGTTTAAAAATGCATTGATCAAGGCGAACAGTCAGACGTTGGTTACTAATTATATAAAGTTACCAAAAATGGCTCTATTGTTTCGTAAAAGGCTGCATTTAAATGTGTTTTGGAGTCATGTTGAAGGTGCAGTCAGATCGTCTTAACACAGAAATGCGTACATACACTGGATGATGTACAAAATGGCACTGAATCATTAAATACACTTTTCCATACTAAAAGTAATATTACAGTTGAAGCTCTTTTAGCAGATGCAGCATTCAGACGATGTCTTTCATACTTCTGATTGATGACAAAATGTTTCTTTTAGGGTGGAGTAACCCTTTAAGGCTTCTTTCTTTATTTATGTGTTGTTCGCTCCATGCAGTAACACCACCTGTTATTTATTGCTGTTTTAATGTTTGTTGGCTGTGTCTGTCTGGCTAACTACTCCCTAAATAATTCTGTGAAAAAACTCCTGAGTTTGTAAAAAAAATAAATAAATACTTGTATAGCGCTTTCAACTGTACAGATTGTATCAAAGCACTGAACAGTATAAAATAGGAGAATAGAGGGATAGTGATGTATAATGAAGATTAAACATTTAATTTGTCATTTTAAGAAGGCAAAAACGACATAATGAATATGCTAACAGTTGACATAATCTTGTGACTTTTTGAACATACTTTCCATCAAACAATGTTGCCAGCATTTCTGATCATTGCATAAAGGTTGGTGTCATTTTAGATTGCTGTATGAACACTGTGTTTCTTTCTGTTTGTCCCCAACAGATCAAAGGAGCCCGTGATAAACACCTGAAGAAGGTATGGCAGTTCTCTTTAGTCTTGAAACACACAGTAGTTAGTTTCTCTGCTAGAGTAACTCTTTCTTTGACATCTCCAGCAGAAAGCCAAACCCAACTCGTCGGACTCTTCTGAGGCAAACGGGCCAAACTCGTCGGCAGGTGGTGGACACGGCTCTGGGGCAGCGCAGGCCTCGACGCCGAGCCAGGACCAGCGCTCACACCACCGTGAGAAACTGGAGCGCTTCAAACGCATGTGCCAGCTGCTGGAGCGAGTGCGCGACTCCAGCTCCTCGTCCTCATCCAGCTCCGAAACAGACTCAGAGTCAGACTCGGACTCTCCGTCCCCAGCAGGGGGCGCCTCAGAGCCATCGTCCCCGGCGTACCGCGAGCGCGAGCGGAGCCGGCGCCTAGCCGAGCTGGGCTTTAGCGCCAGCGAGGAGTCAGAGGGTGACAGCGTGGTGGTGCAGGAGCAGGAGACGGAGGACGAGCCTCAGACGCAGAGGCGACGTGGAGACACCAGCACCCGGCCGAGAAAGACCCTCGCTGACGCCGAGCCAGATGAGGACGAGGACGACCGTGCTCACAGAGCCCTGGCCCCTTCTTCACCGCTCTCGGCCACACAGCCGCCCAGCTACGGACACTTAGGAGGCCCTGAGGGCCTGTCTTCATCCAAGCGCACTAATGGACAGGATGCACGTAACGGCCGCACACGGGTGAGCGGCAGAGAGCTGCAGGAGAAAGAGAACTCTAACAGCAGCACCGTCTCCAACCACCGGCACACAGCCGGAAAGGCCGCCCGCGGGAGCAGGGTGCGTGGAGCAGGCAGGCAGGGCCAGAGCGGCCCCTGGAGCAAGAGCTCGGCCACAGGTGGGTCTGGGGCGGCTAACGGCAGCCCTCACCCGGGAAGCGTGTCTCTGGCCCCGCCACGTTCACAGCTGCTGAAGAGGAGCGCTGTGGCCGTGCCCTCTCCTCCCCGGCCCCTGCAGATGGAGCGGCACCTGGTGCGACCGCCACCGGCCTGCCCCGAGCCCCACTGCCTGCCGCTGGACAGCGGGGTCTCGCATGTGCTGCCCCGGGATGTCTGGCTCAGAGTCTTCCAGCACCTCAGTCAGCGGCAGCTGTGCGTCTGCATGAGGGTGTGTCGCACCTGGAGCCGCTGGTGAGGGACCACTAACACACACACACACTTCAGAGGAGCCATCACTGCTCATTTGATTCTTTAGGGTCTTTAGGAAACCTTTATAACGTACTCGGTTAAAAGTTCTCAATGGAAGTGTACAACACCGTTTTTACCCTGTCAAAATCAGCACTGTTTACAGCAGACCGTTTCGGTGCATGCCCCTTCAAATGCAAATGAGTTCTGCTAGAATTCTTTGAGACTTTAGCTGCATTGTTCTGGGATAACCATCACGTTATTAGGCAAGGAGATTTGTAAAGATTCATAAAAAACCTTGTAGTCCTCTGAAGTGAGACTGGATCACAAATGATTTGCACAAACATAGACACATTTACGTAGATCGGGAGTTTATTCCCATAAGAAAGAACGGTTTATTCGCCTTTCTTGATCTTTTTGATGTTGAATAAAATAAATCTGCAGAACCGGGTAGTTTTAAAAATGTGGTCTGAGAAAGTCAGCTGATTTATTAACATTTTTATTTTAAAGGAGTTATTGTTGATGTGCCTAGCTGGATGGTGAAATTGTGATGAAACGATGGGTTTGCTGGAACCACAAGACATCCAGCAAGAAATGTCTCTTGGACCTTCTGAGTTGCAAGTAGCTATCATCGGATCATCATGGTTAGAATAAGAAGTAGAGTTGAGTGTTATCGGCATGGCAGTGATATGAAAAGCCATGTTTCTGAATGACAGAACTTAGTAATGTCATGTAGATGGAGAAGAGAAGTGGTCCAAGAACTGAGCCCTGAGGCACATCAGTAGTTAGACGCCTCACCTCTCAAAGATACCTTGAAGGAGCTATCTGAGAGATGAAACTCAAACCACTGGAATCCGGTTCTGTGAGATGCCCTGTTCCGCAGACAGCAGACAGATCCAGCAAGATTTGAAATCCGTTCTTGCCAGTGTAAAAGCTTCAACAACTCAGCAAGGCAGTTTTTCGGTTGAATGTCCACTTCTAAAACCAGATTGGTTGCTGTCCAGGAAGTTGTTTTGTGACAGAAAGGTTCGTTCAAGTGTTTCTAATTGTAGTCAGTCTAAATGCTGAGGGGAAAACTCTAGTGTGAACGGGTGAGTTAATGATGTGAGAGTGTAGGTACAACTGCAGGAGAAATGACTTGAAAGGGATCTCATCAGAAAAGTAGGATGACTGGAAAGGATGAGTTTAGAGACTTTGTGTCTCGAGAAGTAGAAAGAAGGATGTGAGTGAGTGAATGAGTGTATGTTTGCTGGTAAGATGTGTTTGATAAACATGACACTGGGTGCCCTGTAACTCAATAAAACATGAAATTGGTCGGCTGACTGTAATTTTTATAATGCATGATGACAGCTGTGTTGTATTTAAGTATGTCTATGTGTTGAGTTTTCTCCTGAGTTTTGCTGTGAGGATGTCTGAGGTTGTAGTCAATCAATTTTATTTAAATAGCATTTATAACAATAAACTGATTGATTGTGTCAAAGCACTGAAGCATATCAAGTAGGAGAATAGAGTGATAGTAATGTATAATGACTAGATTGAACACAATTTTTTTTATTAAATGCAAAGATGGACTCTGTATTCAAATCTACTATAATCGCTAGAAATGAAGTGTCCATCCATCACCAGCTCAAAGCACTTCATAGTTCTGCTTCAAGTCTTTAGGTAGACTCTGTTCCTTCATTTCACCATAGTATGAGAACTGCAATGGAAAATTATAATAATAATGAACGTCCAGTATATTAATAATGGGTAGGCTAATGATCAACTGATCGAGAACTGTTCCCTATGTTAAAGTGTTACCAGAATTATTAGGAGACATCTAGTGATTTGAGATGATTTTCTGAACTGTCAAGCAGCTCCACCAGACAGTACTGTAGCAGAAGAGTTACCGTCACTTCGGAAAATGTTTTCTTCTCTACGCTCCATTTCTGGCAATGCAATTCATGAACGAATGACTCTTTTTAAACATGTTCTGTTCAGTTAACTGGATAACAAATCACATGTTCAAGGTTCCAAGTGTAACTGAAATGTATCTATATTTTTTTAAATCAGTTGCGACTATATATAAAAGTAATGACTAGTAAATTTAGCAGATTATTTATTGTACATTGCTTATTGTGTTAAAGTTATTTTTGCAGCACTGCATCAGTGATGTTACATCTTTTATGATGAAGCTATAGATATAAAAAGCTGTTGGTCTGTCTGATGCAGGTGCTGTGATAAGAGGTTATGGACTCAGATCGATCTGAGCCGCCAGCGCTCCATAACTCCTCCCATGCTGAGCAGTATAATCCGCCGCCAGCCTGTCTCTCTCAACCTGGGCTACACCAACATCTCCAAGAAGCAGCTCATGTGGCTCATTAACCGTCTGCAAGGTAGGTGTGCTCTGCTGGATCTAGAGCTCCACACGGGTCTGCTCTGTACTGTGAGGAGCTCGGAGATGACCTGATGCAACATGTATCACCTTATCACCACTGATACCAAATATTAATAGATGAACATTTTCATATTTGTTGTTTTTGACTTGTTTACTAGTATAAGTTTCTTTTTTGCTTAAGAATAACAGTAATCTTATTATCAGATTATCGGCTGACGTGGAAATGCTTTTGCTTCTTTTAAGCAAGTATCTTGAGCTATTTCACTTGTAAAATAAATTCCTCTCAATTCAAGAATGACAAAAACACAAAGTAAGAAAGGTCCAGCTGGTCTGACCGAAGGAAACGGGATGATTGTAAATGTGTCATTTTATGCATACATCTGTAGCTCATACAGTTGGGTCACGCTGGATCAAAGCTGTTGTATATCATGAGTCATTA
>NW_025048651.1:640000-755000 GCF_018831695.1 Puntigrus tetrazona
AATATTTGTAATGCACTTTCTTAAATAAAAAGAGGTAGAAAACTAAAAAGTAATGATACAAAAATAAAGGAATTACTTAACAAATACAATAGTTACCTATTAACAACCTTAAAAAAATTAAGACTAGGTTAGATCATTTTATACTCCCAGTGTCTCGTGTTTTTGTCGTTAATTCGAGCCTCTATTGTGGAGTTATTGTCCGTATATTGACCCTGTGCAAATGTGGAGATTTGATACTATTGGTGGCACAGAGCAAGGATAGCAAACACATAATAATATTATCAGATGAATGGTTTACCAGGTTGATGAATCGGTGAAGGTTGATAAAATCCGCGGAGCTGTCGAAGAGCCCGTGAATGATGATCACCGGTTTATACGCGACACACACACACAACACACACACCGCGAGCAGCGACCACACACACGCACTCTTCATCATAACAATAACAATAAAGACAGCAATAAAATAAAACTGCGTCTTATTCAGATAACCGTTGAAAAAGTTACAATAAAAACCGAAATCATAACGTTATAAGTGATCCATATGGAGCTTTTGTGTGAGTTTTGCTGTGCGCTCGGCTCCGTTTATCATATTTAGACCGATATGTTGCTGTTTTTGTTGCTTCCGGTTAGAACATCAACAAGCGTTCGCTACGTCATATCCGCGCTTAGTTGCCCTCAGCCCTCCCAGACATAGACGTGTATCTGTGCTCCCAGACGTGGTGTAGGTACCGTGGAGCCTAAGAGACGTATGCTTCATCAATTTTGTGAAGAAGAAATTTTCCAAATGTATTATATCTGCAATACTAACTATAACATGCACTACTTTGTAAGTAGCCAGCACAGCTCACAGTTTATTTGTGAAGCATGAGGATACTTTTGTCAATTCTAATATGTTAAAGAGAATTAACAAATGACACATTCTAGATTTACATTTTACAAAACATCCCAACTTTTCTGCAATTGGAGTTGCACTCCCTTAACAGAAGCAAGTGAGCAAAAGTGTCATCTTAAGCCAGAACACTTTTAAGGGCCTTAAAATAGATCTAATGGAGAAAAAGATTTGGGTATAACATGTGATCTGGATCTTGAAGTACTTGTAATTTGATTAAATTAAGCCTAAATTTTAAATACACTTAAAGAAAGCTTTAAAATGCATACTAATAATTGTCATATTTGCATGTTCATAGTTCTCTGATGTTGTTTAATGGTCACACGAAAGCAGGCAAACAAAATAATTTGTAGTTTTAAAATGATTTTTTCTTAAACTCATGAACCCTGCAGTACTTTTACAAACCTTTGGGAAACCTGCACATAATGTATAATTAACTGAATATTGTTAATTACATTTAATATTTTCTTACTAATTGTATTTTATATCAATATGACTGTCCCATGTATGTCAAAACGACAAACAAGAATGTAGTTGATTATATTACCTGAACTGCAATCTTTGTCATATCATTTGCAGATTACAATTTGAAGTAAAAAATTACAAGTAATCTTCCCAACTCTGCATGTCAACACACTCAAAACTAGATGGAGATCCCAAGTGGGAATGTTAGACAGAAATGAAGAACCTCATGCCCTGTAGATACTAATGTAATCACCCAATCAAATCATTTTTCCTGTTTATCGAGCTCAACTTGAAAACACATCTTGTGTGTAGCCATCTTCCAAACTCTCTTGAGCTGGGATGGGATACCAGACTAAGCTCTTTGCAACCAGCCAAGAGGGACCTTATAGCAAACCATATTGGTGCAAGAAGCAGCACTTCCTCCTCGTCCTTCCTGATTTTGTACATGCAGAACTGGTGCAAAAATATATTTGAGCACTTCCAACCAGCAGTGAGCGAGCTAAAGTTAGGTACCACAGTGTTAACTCTTATCCAAAATTCAGTTAGAGCTAAGGTAGAATATATAGAGCTCATGGGGAAAAAAACACTCATTTGTTACCACTGTACTCTGTTTATTACCAGACAACAAACTTTTTTTTTCAGGACATAATGAGCAACAGACATCTCCTGTATGTTTAAATAGTAACAATATCCGATTTTGTAACACAGTTAATGATTTCACACAAATATAAATGTGCAAGTTAAATATTTGGTCACTTCCTGAAAAATAACATTCAAAGAAGAAGTGTACATCTAATTGAACTGCTGGTATGTCACACAAAATCAGAAACTCCATGCTGTAGAGGGACACAAATACACAAAATGAGATCATTTCATATGCCTTTAAATTTGGTATTACATTAGATTGCTGGTTTAAATTTTAATGACTGTTCTGAAAATATAAAAAATAGCGATGTATTTCTTATTAGCAAACAGTCCATCTTACATGTACACCTGCATCTCAAGTGCTCAAATGCAATGCAAACGTCGTTTAACAAAGCCTGGCACTTTCAGGAGCTCATTCTGTTCACCACATATTAAAGGCTGTGTTCCTGAAGCTGGATTAGAGTGTTAAAACCATCTCTGAACGTCTAGACGGTGCTAAATGGTGGACTGAAATAACTCCTGGAGATCACAAAGCGATCTTTCTAACGTGAGAGCCAGCTTCTCTGCGTTGGTTTCCTCACAGCAGTTGAAGGCAGTTACGGAGAAGTGGACGTGATCGTGCTGTGGATTGTAACAGACTGCATATCCATCTGGAACCAGGGGTCCGAAACACATCACACTGTCTGTGTTGGTGGGCACCTGTGAGGAAGATGCGACATGCAAGTGCTATTAACCTTACCGTATTCTCAATATTAAGGCCTGCTGTGTAAACCCAACAATTTGTGTGGAACGCTTTGGAAAGACCAAGGGTTGGGAAGCATATATGCTGAAGAGTGAAGCCAAAACAATAGTTGGCTGTAGTATCGCTCAATTTGGGCATGAAACTAAACACTGGTAATATGCAGTGCATTCAAAAACGAATCTCAAGCCGTTTTATGTTGACATGCATGTCAAGCTGTTGTTGGGGACTCCCAAAACCAAAATATCAACCTTTCTTTACCCATAATAGGGGCAATTTAATATAAGATTTTTACATTACAAAAAAAAAAAAATTAAAACACACAACATTCTCTTTTAGTTTTAATCTTTCTAAAAAAAACAGCACTGAACTGTGCCTCATTTGTAGCCAAATCCGATGATTACATCAGAGTGGCACAAGCTGGCAGAAACTTTTTTTAGACTAATGTGAAAAAGTTCTGAATTCTCAAACTTACAGGATGTCTTATATATATTATAAAGTTACCTGTCCTGTTCGGAGTTTCCAGTGAGTGGCGAGTCCATAGGCCGTGTCCATGAAGATTCGGGGGACACTCAGTCCCTCCTCGATGGCTTGAAGTTTAAGACCCAGCAAGTGGCGATCTATGCCCTGGCCCATCAGCGACTGATCAAAAAAAAAAAAAAAAAAATACACTCATTACGCAGTCAAGAAAAATTAGGATCTGGGCAGAGAGTCAGAGGTTTCCGTTTTATTCACCTGCTCCGTGAGGATGCTGAACGCATCGACAGCCTGTCTCAGCAGCTGCACCTTAGCTTCTCTCTACAACACACACACATTTAATGAGCAGCGTTACATCTCACGTCATCTCCCTCGGGTGGAAAGATATGACAGCTTTAATGTAGCAGTCTATGGAATAAAAGAATAGAGATCATTTTGAGCTTATATTTCAAAATTCGCAAATCTTTTCCCCTCACAATTCCAAGGTTCTCTCAAAATTCTTATAAGAAAAATCAGTCAGAATCATGAGTTTATGTCCCTTACTTCTTGTTTTTTTCCTCAGAATTGTGCAACTTCTTTTAAATGGAGTTATAAAGTCTTGAGATAAAAACTTGCAAAATTCTAACAAAAACACAATTGTGTGATAAAACAGGTAATGTTATTTAAAGTCTTCTTGAGTCATTCTTGAGACATGAGACAAAACAAGGTACAGCAAGTGTAACTGCTATTAGATGTGAAAAATACAAAGACTTTAAATGTTATGAGGTTTTAATAATAGACTTTATATATATATATATAACACAATGATCCCATTCAATTTCCCATTATTTTACCAAATCTATGACCCCTATTGTCCTACATCTAAAACAGTGTCCAGAGCCATTCAATCATTCATATGCTTTAAAATGAATAAAAATGCTTTTTAATGATGATACAAGTTGTTGTTTTATGAAAAGCGACACTTAATAATATCTAATATCAAAGCAATGTTGTTTTTCAGTGACATGCTTGTTTCATAAGGTTTCAAAATTGTGTTCCTGCTTTTTGTCAACACCAATAGACATTCATTAAAATATAATAAAATCAGGTAGTATCAGGGGCAGCTGTCCTTCTAAAGGACCCCCTTGCCACAGTTCAGCTCTGAGTACAGGCTCTGCTGAGATTTATAGTTCAGAGAATATTTTAAATCCTATATGTAATTTTTTCCATGTCATAACCATGATATGTTCACATTCTTCTGAAGCAGTTTCCAACAGAAAAAAATGGTCAGATGTCAACACCATAAGATTTTGTTTTCCAAAGATGTATAAAAAAACTTAAATGTGACTCTTGAACAAAAGCTTTATAAATAATAACATACTTTTTGTTGAGTTTGTTTTAATTCATAGTTAAATAACTACAAATTCAGGTTTTCGTCACCACCAATAGATTAATATTTTGATATTTCATTGTGATATTTTATATTTGATAGTCACATATGAGAGTGTAACCTGTCGGCTAACATGACAACATGTTTTGAAAGGTTAAAAACTATTTTGAATGCTGTTAAAGATAAAGTTGAAATTATATTACATAGTTCAAGGTAAAAAGCACATTTTGTTTAAAAATAAAAAAAAGTTGGAAGGTTGAATCAAAGCATAGCTCAGTAGTTTAGTACATATAAGAAATATAAATGTAGTTTATTATTATGTAGTTTAAAAAGTGCTACAGTTACTGGTGTTAACTGTACCATGTACTCCAAACGGCTCCATTACTCACAGAAACGGCATCATCGTCAAAGGCCTGTATGAAGCTCAGCATCTGATTGGTCGGGGAGCGGATGTAGTCTGTTCTTCCTCCCCGGAACATCCTCAGAGAAGCGATGTCACAGGCGGCACACACTTCACTGTGGACTCTAGCAGAGAACAGGAGCCAAACGCACACTTTATTTATTCACTTTTATCTTCTTTCTTTACTGGATGATGCCAGAACTTCTGCTAAAAGCCTCACCGGTAGTAGGCCAGCTGAATCGCCACCTGGATGAAGGAATTTGGACTCAGCTTAAGTTGTTTGACAAACTCTTTTCCAAAGCGCTGGAAGTTAAAACATTTGATGTCCAAATCGTTGATGAGACTAAGAGGAGAATTTCATTTGAAAAATTAGCATATTATTATCAGCAGAGAGTTCTTGAATTACTCCACATATTAATAAACACAAGAGACAATGGCATTCCCTAATTTGCAAAGAAAACCCAATACTCAATCCATTATGGTAAAGCTTGGTTGTAGTAGTGCCGCACCGTCCTGAACTGAACATTTCTTCACATTATAGCCTCAAACGCATCCATGCCTCAGAATACTGTTGATGCCATCATTCTTTAAACTGCAAATATTTACACTTATGTTTGTCTTGGCTTGGGTTTTATTATTCAAACATAAGTGACGGATGTAGAATTCATAGTACCAGGCTTGTGTGTCTGTGTGTGTGTGTGTGTGTGTGTGTGTGTGTGTGCGCGCACCATAAAACATAGACCAAACATAGGCTACGTCTGTGCTATGCTTAAATTATGCCATTTAATATCTGTTTTCATACTACTCGATTTCTTATTACACAATATGAAAATCTATTACTATATAAATTACTTCATATTACATTAAATAATATACTGTATACTCAATTTCAGTCATTTTCTATTACATTTCTATTCTATTTTCTATTACTGTTTCATCTGTGCTGTCTTCACATCTAAATTAGAGAAAAAGAGAATGGTTTTAAATGTAAAAAAAAAAATGTAACAGTAATTATTATTGAATTATCTTTTTATTATAACAGCATGTTGAATGTGTGCTTGTCAGACCACGTTCAACACTGAAATAGACAACTGAGAACAGTTGTAGACTCTTTCACCTAGATATCACACTACAGAGACTTTGTCTGTTCCCAGAACTAGAAAATACAAGAGACGGGTAACAACTGTCCTGTTTGACACTGTAACGTGGCTTTGACACAATCTATACTGTATAAAGAACTATAGATATAAATGTGACTTGACTTCATTGGGATAACAGAAAAAGCAGATGTGTTCTGATGGGATCTGGTAAAGAAATCTGGATCCAACATCTAACACAGTGCTGTGTGTTTTTCAAACATTAACTGTTAATTTAATGTCCAGAAACATTTATCTAAATGCATATGTACACAAAGTAAAAAAAAAAAAATATTAGCACATATTAATGACAAAAAAATACAGAAAATGTAAACGGGACTACAAAAGGAAGACCTTGTGCTCATGTACTGGCAAGTCTCGCAAACTAGAAAAAAGGTGAAGTTGGCAACACTGCCGTAAATGCAACAGAATAGCCCTGCACTAACGATAGGAGTTAGTACAGTATTGTGATAATCATATTATAACTTTACTGAATTTAGACTGGTCCAAGCCCCTTTGGGCCTAAGACTGGACTACTACAATGCTACAGCTACCTCCCAGCTATCACAACTAAACCAGATTGCTGGTGTGTGTCTGATCATAAAAAAATGGATAATAAAAAAAAAGTGCCCAAAACGGTAATGGACAATTGAACTCACATATCCAGGTTCTGCTTGGCCATCTCTAGATCCCATTTGATCTCAGAATTGATGTAGAAGTAGAGTTTCTTGGGCATGGGCAGAGGAATCAAAGGAGCTCGCATTCGGTCCGGTTTCTTACTAAGAGAGGAAAACATAGTCAATTACTGTTACCACCCTGATCTCTTTATACGCTGGCATCTTACTAGCTGAGAGTTTGTGCAGTGTGCACCTGGATGTGGATTATTAGGATTGTAAATACCAGTATTCTAGTACATGATCCAACAATGTGGCTATCGGTGGACCTTCAGCTGTCGCATGTTCATACAAGAGACCCCAAGAGCCATCCTCACCAACAACAAACTGAACACAGAGCAGGGGGGATTATCAATGAATACAAAAAAACAAATAAACGGATATAGTTAAAAACAAACCTTGTCATACAGCTATAAATGACAGTTTTACACAAGCTGAGTATTGATCATTACATTCTCCATACACACATTACTTTGCTAATGATCAGGGTTTGCTTTATAAATACATTTCCTGAATAAAGGGTCATTCATCATACTTATTTATTAACAAGAGCCTGTGCTTGTTAGATTAAATGCCAGAACATTGGAGCTGGCCCTTGGTCATGCAGCTCACCTGTAGCGTCTTGTCAAACCAGCGATTGCCGCTGTTTGAGAAAGTCCCGCCACCATGCAAAATCTGTGCTGCCATTCGACTAGAATACCTGCAGAACAACCAACATCCTTAGCACCGCATCAAACATCACTGGTAAAGATCTGAGCACTCTGCTTAGCTCTAGTAACATTCAATCAATGTATAAACAATTCTTACTTCTCATCAGAAATCCTCATAACTGGAGAGTCCAAACACAACGTAAAGATTGATTTCTCTATCAGCCTCACAGATTCTTTATTGATTTTATCTGAAGAGAGAAAAAAAAATGTTCAACTTAAATCAAGCATAAAACTCGGTGAAGCCAAAGACAGGCCCCATGAAATCAGGGCAATACCCACCTATTTTTCCAGCAACAGACATTGTAAAATAATTACCTTACATTAATCGTAATTTGGTGCTACAAGGATAAAAAGCCAGGATAACAGATCTTCTCAAAGCTGTTTTAACACTGTGATATTTTGACATGATCAAGTATTTTGCAAACAATATTCAAAACGCAACAGAGCACATTACATGAAGTCTAGACTAGTGAGTGTGCATTTAGTGTGTTCTCTCACGGCATGATTCAATATATTAAAGTGCATTTAGAACAATCACAAAGTCAAGACAAATGGGGCAGAAAATGTATATTTAGAGCGCTTAGTTTCACAGAGACAAGAAATAAATTCCAGCTTTGAATCTGAACGAATCAACCGAATCAACAATTTTTTGGTTTGTTTATTTTAAATCATTTTAAATATAATTTAACGTTATGCAATATGCAATTGCAGTTAAATGCATTCATGTCTTACAGTAAACAGTGTGTGACACATCTAAATGCCGCTTCTGATGCAGCTTCTTAATTGATTTCATTTGCTTGGTAACAGGTCAAAGGTCTTTTTTTTTCTAAGAATTTGTAAGAATTTGACTCAAAAGGTAATGGACAAAAAAAATACTTTATACCAGTAAAACTGCCCACAATATGTAAAAATCCATTTAAACTTATCAGAAAAGATGAATTGATGTCAGCGTTCATTAAAAATATAAAAAATAATTAATGTTTAATCATTTTAGACACTCGATTTTACAAAAGGCTACCTGGATAATTATAGCGTCATTCATTAAATTCATAGACATACTATCTTCTCTATTTCCAGTTTGTAGCGTGGATCATTCATCAATCAATCAATCAATCAATCATTTTTATTTATATAGCGCTTTTAACAACAAAGGTTGCATCAAAGCACTCAAGGCATTCATTACAACAATTAATCTAAATCTCATGTTTAAGCATCTGTTATCTTGCTAAATAATTTATGCTACTAGTGCCCACTGATGTTTTAAACCTATATTAATATTCAATTTATGAACCTTCAAACATCTTAGAATGCGCACATGTAAGACATGAAAATCTACAATTTTCAGACCTCAGTACCTGCGCACGGCCCAGTATATAAAGACTATAATGTGCATCACTCTTGCTAATGGATCTTTCCTGTGTTGTTGAGTGTGTAGGTCAGGTTTACCTCTGAGCAAGCGTGTGTAAGCCTGACCCCAGGTGTGACGATGCTCGCTGGTCAAAATCCCCATCGGTTCCTTATCGGTTTTCCATGACTGAGAACGGATCCGCAACAGCTGAGCATGGATCTGACTTTCGGTCAATGGTGTTCCGTCGCTGTTGTAAACATCCAGCTGAAAAAACTGCACACAACCACATATAATTGTGTGTATATAAACTCTATATAAAGAGCCATTTGCATCGATTTTCAAAATGAACAAATAGCCCAGTCATTTTTATGACTTTAAGCCTAGGCAACTTCCACATAAAAATCCATGCGATTTCCTAAATATGAGCTACTGATGATGATAATAATATAATTTTCTTGGTACATACATCTTGGTAAATATCTTGTGCTACAGGCAAATGAGAAGTAACACAAGGTGCTGAAGGATTTTTGTTGAATTGTATACAATATCTATTTTGTTCCTATCATCTTACTAGGTAATCAAGGTTACCTGGTAGTTCCTGACTACAGTAATGTGAGCCGGGCCACGGCGTGGACGTCCATAGTGAATCACATGGTCATGTTTGGGTCCTGGGATTCGGCAGGAGGAGAACAGCTGAGGAAACAACTCCATACATAATGGCTGTCCGCGCATGTACTCTATCGCCAGTCTCCCACTAGATGATCAAGACAGATATCAAGGGAAAAAAAAAAGAGATAGGGAATCACGCTGAGCTACAGACAGCAACAGTGGGATATAATTAGAAATAATATCATGATATTAAGTTCCAGTGTTTGGCAATGCTTGACTGAAACATGCAGACCAGTGCGAGTTAAAGGTTAGCGGTTATCTGCCATTGTATGTTGATATCATCCAGACCTGTCCACCTGAGCTTTAAAGTCCAACACTCCTGCAATTAGCTTCGATGCAAACCTGTGCAAGAAACAACGTAGGCACACAGACATTACTCACACATAGGGATGGATCAGTATGCGTATCCGTATACTACGGTTCTCGGACAAATTCCAAATGGAAGGGATCATCCCTATCCCCTTGGATGGGGTACTTGGGGCACGAGCGTGTCAAAATATAGCCATTTGGAATGCACTCGGAGAAGGGAGCGATGCAGTTTCCTTATTCTCAGATGGGATGTTCCCGTGTCAAAGCAGCACGGTCTCTTAAAAGATGTCGCTGTTTTAATGTCATGAATGTCTTTTTATTGTTAGCATTACTGTTGCAAATAAAAATACATTTGTATGTAATTTTTTTTTAAATATGCTAATATATAAAAACTAATATACAACTTTTTTTTGGTGTCACGAGAACATACCAGATGAAGACAATGAGGAAATTGCATCACTCCCTTCACTAAGCGCATTCCATATTATTACATTATGACACACACATGCTCTGCTCACTCCAAAGTACTCACTCCAAGGGGATAGGAATGATCACTTCTAACTGGAATTTGTCCAAGAACCGACTGGTCTATTAATGCTTTGATTTTAGTGTGCAATCAATTATCTATCATAGAAGATGACATTTGTATAAACAGTTCTATAAGGGATTTTGAGAGTGTGTAGATCCTGGCGGTCACATACACTAGTTGGCCCCTCCAGTCAGTGAAGTCACGCTTGGGCAAAGAGATGGCGGGGTTCGAATGCACTGCCAAGGGCTGCCTGCACTCCAGGTAGGCCCACTGGACCCACCAATCTGAAATCTGCAGAAGGTTAAGAAACACGCTCACTCACAAAATACACCAGATCAATACTAACACTCCACCATGCTAAGACACGCACCATCAGAATGAAAACTGCTGCACATAACTTTGATGCCAAAACTGAGGCTGTTTGTAAAGTTTTGAAAGATAAAACACTCTTCTGATAATTCCATCATTCTTGCATCCTCCTAAAATGTTATTTACTGTCTGTTCAAAATAAATGTTTTGAAGCTGTACATCTTCAAGAGTAGCCTGGTTAATTTTTTTTTAATAAAATACAAAAAATGTATTTGATACAATAGTGCTGCATCAAATTAAATCGAATTGTTGACATGATAATGAATCGTAAAACCCTTGACAAAATGCTTTGCTTGTGGAGGATTTAGGATGAAGCTTGTAGAATGTGCCATAAAATAAAGGCAAATTTATATCTCGAGCCATGAGCCCTTTACGAACTGCAAGGCACCCATTAGGCCTATTATTTCATTTCTATTTGAAACAAAAAAGTACCACGGCACTACAGACTATCCACATAAATAAAGGTATTGACACGTTACACTGTTAATGTTGTTCTCACCCAGTTGTGCGAGTGCTTCGCTCTCTTGATCAGCTCTCTTTGCAGTTTTTCGCCCAGACCTCCAGGGCAGCCGAACTTCTGCACGATCCGACGGGTGTGCTCTAGCTCGTCTGGCGGCAGGAGCGGCTCCAGAGCCGTCAGGTAGCGCTGCAGCGTCTGGAGAAGCGGAGGCACCGGCTGCGGCGGAACCGAGGAGTGGGCCTGCCTCAGCGCGGCCTGGACGGACACAGGGACGAACTCAGCTACTTAATAGCTTCAATTACATCAAAGTCACTTCCCTCACGTGCTCGTGCAAGACCTCTCAACGCAAAGACGAACTTCGGTATGTTAGCAAATAAATGCATTTTTTCTAATAATCATACTTTTTGAATAGGAATATGTGCATAAAAGCACGCGTACAATATGTGCATCACACTACGCAACTTACCCTGAGCATGAATAAAGAGCCTATTCTTGGAGGTATTCTCTCTAAAATCATTGTTCTACGCTGTTTGTTGCTCACGGTGAAGTAGCAAACTAGTACTTAAGCTTGCGCAAGCATGAGCGTCACGGAGACTCGGAATCTTCATTAATGATATATTACGGTAGGATAACGCGTTATTCTAAGGAACGAAACAAGAATGCAGTAAACTATTGTGACAGTTGAAGTGTTCTGTCCGTTCCCCAGTCGTTAAAGTTCGGCTTAAGTTCGTGAGCTCCAGCACGCACTTCGGGTGTGGACGCTACAACACGTGTGCAGTGTTTAGTGTGTACTGCCGTATTATTTCGTGTATGTGCGCATGAGCATTAGACGAGGACAAGGAAATCTGTTCAGTGCCTGAAGAGAAGTGCTTCCAAGGTTAACAAAAATGTCATCACTGATGTATAGTATATTAGAATATGACACTTTGGATTACAATTATCCAATAATAATAATAATAATAATAATAAACAGAAAATCGTCATTAAAGTTATATTCTGAGCACTGTTGACAACTCTCAAGAGACAAATAAACACCTGCAGTTTTAATAACAAAGTATTAATTATTTAATACTAATAAATGAGCCTGAAAACTGAAACTGTTGAGCCTGCAGCATCAGAGCGCCCCCTCTGGCTGAATCACGCAGGGACGTGTCCAGTCGTCTAAATGTGTACATTAGTCATAAGTATCCTGTGATGATATGACCCAGAATATGTCCCACTTAAATTCAAGATGCTACTGGGTAGACTTCTGCATTGCAAAAGCATTTGGGGGGTTTTACAATTTAGCCCCAGTTTTATCCATTTAGCCCACAGAAAGTTTAACGCACCAGCGTCTTACTAAATTATTTCTCATCACATAAAGAGTGGCCATGGCTTCAGCCGAAAGTATAAGAATAGCTGGTAGGAGTGGTCTGAAGAAAACTGGATCATTTGCTTAAAGGCGACTGTAAGTTTACTTTAGTCTGTAGTTTGCATTGCATTCAGCGCAGCGATGCGCCCAGAACACACATGCTCCGTATTTTAAATGAATGTCCTCCATCGGCGCTTTCTGAGTTTGAGGTGAGACCCACGCTGAGCTGAGGGTTCAGCTGCCTGCTTCTCTCTCGGCAGAGGTGTTGAACGCGGATCGTGGATGAGTTGCAGCGGCACAGACCGCGAGCAGCGGACCGCAGACTCCGGAACTCCCGCGGAGAAGGTAAACCGCTTTCGCTCCGAATCGCATTAGTCATAGTGAAGCGACTGCCTCTCAAGTAAGTCAAGACACCGATTCTTATGCTCTGTTTAGACTGTTTTTATTTAAACGATGCTGTGCGTATACAGCTCAGATCACTAAAGTAGCTCACCTACTGTGTATTTGAAAGCAATGGCTAGTTTGATGATATATATATATATATATATATATATATATATATATATATATATATATATATATATATATATATATATATATATATATGACTAGTCGTGATTTCACTATCATGGAGATATGTTAAAATAAATTGTCAGCATAGCCTTGCGATGCACTATGATTAATATACTTTTATTAAGTTTTATTAAATGTTGCTAGTTCTATGATTAGACCTGATACTCATTCTAAATAAATAAACTGTAGATATCTAAAGTCAAAGATAGGCGTAGTGAAAACTGAATTACAGATATGTAGGCCTGACATTTTCACTAGTCAAACTATTCAGGTCATGAATTATTAATAATAAGCTACGCATTTGGGAACATTAAATGCTAAATTAACTTCCCAGACCCTATTATAGGCGAACCATTTGTGAATCACTGTGGTTCTGAGAATACTAAAGAGTATATATGAATGGGGAATCGCAAAAATTATACAAACGAACACATTTACGCTTTTGATTTTATTTTGATGCGCAGCGTTTGTGGTCTCTACGGTAGTTATAGTGGGCTCGCCAACTGGCGGAATCCACGAAGGCGTTTGACATAATAAATAATATCAAACGCTCATTTCTAATAAATCAAGTTTATATCAAGCACTGCAAGGTCAGCTCTAGAGCTGTTTGGGTGCAGTGATAAGAGCAGAGAAACTTTCAGTGAGTGAAAAACGATGGCGTTTTGAAACATTAGGAAAGTTGACGATTCTTAAATGGTACAAAAAAGGCTTTATTATGGTTTTTAAAAAGGCTATTCATTTAAGAAACAGTGGAGGTTATACGCAGGTACACGTCGTGTATCCACTTCCTTTTCAGATGACTTTGCGTATACCCACTTCTAAATCCGCGCAACATTCAGTGTTCTGCATTAGTCAAAATCATGACAGTCCACCATATGAATAGATAAATAGATCAAATATATCAATCGCATGTGAATAAATGCAAATATTCCATAAAAACACCAGCTGGTCTATGCATGAGAGAATCAAATAATAATAACAATAATAATAATAATAATAAATAACATAACTGCACAAAGTAGAAACATACTGTGGGAAGAGGCATGAAGCCTAGTTAGGTTTTAATCAAGAGTTCAAACGACGTTAAGCGCTCTACAATTCTGAAAATATTTTCAATATTGACAATTTCTGCTCTATTTTGGTTAGCATATAAAAACAAGTTCCAAACAAAGATCACAGCAGTCATGCATCTCAGAGCAACACACTGAATCAATCATTTTCAGATTCAGATTACCATTCAGATAACTCCATTCATAACGACAGGAGCTTGTTTATATTTGTGTATTAAACAAAATTTAAAACATGTAGCATTATTTATGCAGCTGTGGACGTGAATGCATGTTAGAGTTCAGTATCATTAAAACGTCTATGTAAATGAAAATAAATGTCACTGATCTCTGTTGCTTGCATTTCTTTTGTGGTGTAAAGATCAATTTTTGTTTAGGCTGATTTCATTAATTCATAGTGTCATATTATTAAAATGTAAAAATGTAAAGATAATGTGTTATAAAATGTAAACAATTAAGGCAGTAAAGTATACTTATATGTTATTTAATGAATATAATAATTGATTGTTTTTGTGAAAACCTACATCTGTAAATTATGCTTTTTACAATGTTTTTAAAAAAACATTTTTATATATATATATATAATTGTCCAGACCTCGGCTGGTAGGGAGGGTTGATTACTGGACCTCAAGTCATTTTAGTTGAAGACCCCTGCCCTAAACATTTAGTAGAACAGTGTATACATCTCAATAAATTAGTTGTGGAAAAGTTTATTTCAGTAATTAAACTCAAATGTGTATTAAATAAAATCAATGCACACAGACTGAAGTAGTTTAAGTCTTTGGTTGTTTTAATGGTGATGATTTTGACTCATATTCAACAAAAAACTACCTCACTAAATCTATCTCAACAAATAAGAATACGGAGACATGCCAATAGTTAATCAACTCAAAACACCTGCAAAGGTTTCCTGAGCTTTCAAAATGGTCTCTCAGTTTGGTTCATTAAGCTACTCAATCGTGGGGAAGACTGCTCATCTGACAGTTGACACGCTTCACAAGGAGGGTAAGCCACAAACATTCATTGCCAAAGAAGCTGGCTGTTCACAGAGTGCTGCACAGTGTGCATGTTAAGAGAAAGTTGAGTGGAAGGAAAAAGTGTGAAAGAAAAAGAGGCACAACCAACCAAGACAACCGCAGTCTTATGAGGATTGTGAAGCAAAACCGATTCAAGAATTTGAGTGAGCTTCACAAGGAATGGACTGAGACTGGGATCAAGGCATCAAGAGCTACCATACACAGACGTGTCAAGGAATTTGGCTACAGTTGTCGTATTCCTCTTCTTAAGCCACTCCTGAACCACAGACAACGTTAGAGGCGTCTTACCTGGGAGAAGAAGAACTGGACTGTTACTTACTGGTCCAAGTCCTCTTTTTGTATTTTGTATTTCATTTGCAAACCAAGGTCCTAGAGTCTGGAGGAAGGGTGGAGAAGCTCATAATTGCTTAAAGTCCAGTGTTAAGTTTCCATGGTCTGTGATGAGTTGGAGTGCAGTGTCATCTGCTGGTCCATTGTGTTTTTTCAAAACCAACGTCACTGCACCCTTTTTACCAAGAAAGTTTCTTCTGCTGACAATATTTTTGAAAATGCAGATTTCATTTTCCAGCAGGATTTTCCAGCACCTGCCCACACTGCCAAAAGCACCAAAAGTTGGTTAAATGACCATGGTGTTGGGGTGCTTGGCTGGCTAACATATTCACCAGACCTGAACCATATAGAGAATCTATGGGTTACTGACAAGAAGAAAACGAGAAAAAAGAGACCAAAAATTATTCAGTGGACTATGTAACACATTTGTTTATCAAGACATTACTTCTCTTTAAATGTATTAGTTTAATAATCCTATCTTTTGATCTGTCTCTCTTTCTTTCTAATATGTAGCTGCTGCGTCTGAAACGCTCGCTCACATTTATGCGGAGTAAAAGTGTGGAGAACTTCTTCCAGCGTTCACAGAGCGATGCTTACCGACCGACAGAGCTCTTCTCTGGTGCCCTGCCTTCTTCCCCTGCCTCTGGTAACAGCAGTAATGTTTTGCCCTCCCCCAGCATCAGCTCTAGACCTGCTCCATTCGGTGTGCAGCCACGACCAGCACAAACACACTCCTTCCTTGAGCATGTGTTCCGTCGACCCACCAGCTGCAGTCTGTGCAAGCTCATTATTGCAGGTAAGCAAAGAACAAGAAGTCTTTCTATTTTTGCACTTCTGTCCTCATTTTAGCAACTCTTGCCAGACCTTTCTTGCGAGGCATTTCTTCCCTTCTTTCCTTTTGCATTCTCTATGAGACTCTCATTTACATTTGTATTCCAAGCAGTTTAAAAATAAGAAATGATAGAACGAACATAAAGAATTTATACTAGAAACAGTAACAAGAGAAGTTCACAGTTCAAAAGTATGAGCCACAGTAGGAGCGTATAAAGTAAGACACCATCAGACAATAGTAGGAGATTCAGTTTTAGTGAGGGACTATGATGTACTGAATATCTGGGCTGTTTGGAATGGCTAAATTCAGTGGGTGAATTGAATAGCTTTTATCCTGGCTGAGAGTTCTATGCAAACATTGTAAGATATATGTATATAATTTTCATGCTGGCATGAGAAAGCAGAACTGTGCACATTTAGTATAGCAGGAATATCCATGTGCCTGTATGATAGGTCCCAGTAATATTCTTTATATTAAAAGAGTAATGGTCCAACACCTGAGCCCTGAAGCACTTCCAGCCTGGACACTTATCCTCTCCAAGTAATTCTGAAGTATCTAACATTGAAGTAAAATTCATTCTCATGTTGACAATACCCATAGTAGATATGGGGATCTTCTGAAGGCTTCAGACCTGTCTAATGCAATGAATGACCTGGATCAAATTAAAAACCATTTGTCTTAAGTATTTTCAATGTAAACAAGAGTTCTGTGCTTTTCTAGTAGTGTAGGTAATATAGGGTTGAACGTTCCAGGGGGGAAAAAGCATTTGTTAAAACCAAGCAGCCAAAACATTTTTTAGCTTCTTCCACATTGTGATGAAAATTATTTGCAGACACAAACTTTACTAACATTTTACTTAACAGGAAAAAGGTGCGCAATAACCTTCTAAATTCTAAAGCACTTGAGTCTCGTTTTGCATGTCTTTTTAGGCAACTCTAAACAGGGACTGCGTTGTAGAACGTGTAAGATGGGAGCTCATCTTTGGTGTCTCTCTGAAGTCTCAGAGAAACCATGCCAAGGAAAGGTATGTTTGACTTGTTTATATCTGCGGTAAAGTTTCTCTTTTCTACTGTGCTATTGTCAGTTGTGTGGTACTACAAATAAATATCAAATAATTTAATTAATATAATTTTCTTGGTTGGTCCTGGTTTGTGACAAAGAACATGGAGCACAGAGAAACTTCTAGCCATGACAGGGTGAGCAGATGGCTAAGGCGACTCAAGGGATAGAGAAGGTTCTAGAGAAGGGCCTTGACCACTGAACTCCACAGAATGAAATCCGTCTGGCATAGCTCACTAGTGTGAACGTCTTCCTTATGGATTTGTCTAGCCCCAGCTAAAACATAAGCTTGAGCTCATTTAGTTCAGTTGCAATAGCAGCCTTCAAAATTGAACACCTAATGATGGACCTAAAGAAGCTCCTGATTAAATGGCACAACTCAAAGTTACAGAATTACAGTAGCGATTAAAGTAAGCCAGAGAGAGAAAAACCCAAAGGTTACTTGAAGATGTGAAGTACTTCGGAGATAGGTTTGCTCACATATTGGAGAGCAGTTACGATAAAAACAACAGTACAGAAAACAATGAAGAAAACTAAAGAAACCAATAAAACCATCACAAACACACAGTATTACACGCACTAACCCATACTTTATATATGCTGTACTTATATATAGGCAAATTTTACATCTGCCCATCCTGGTAAATCTTTCAGCAATTGTGCACATTATTCATAATACTCAAATATTATTAGTAATAATATCGACTGAGATATTTAATAACTGAGACGGAGTATGATTCTTTCTCTTTTGTGTATTTCTCTTTCTTTCCTCAAGTCTGGCATGTTCAAGAGGAACTTAAGCACACCTGTACTGACCAATGATCAGTTATATGCTGTGAAGACACCGGGTATGTGTGTTTGAGTGAAAACCTGATTTAATGTGTAAAGTAATGAAATAGCATAAATATTAATGCACTGATCAATTGTGTTTATTATATGTTCTACTAAGAATCAAGAATTTAATCGGGATTTAGGTTTAGGTGTGAGAGATGTTATTTGAAGCTTTTACAAAAATGATTTAGTCAAATGTGTTATTAGTACACTTCTTGGCGCTAAAATTAAGGAAGAATTTTCTTAGTGTGCTTCAGAGATATATAAGTAACAAAGTTTTATATATATATATATATATATATATATATATATATATATATGTATGTATGTATTTAAATGGCTATTATACTTGGCTTATATACTGACAAGTATACAAAAAAAGTATAATTTTGGCAGATGCATAAGTTATCTTATTTTAGCTGTACATAAACTGTCCACTGTGCTGCTGGTATTTGTTATGATATTATTTTTAGCTATTATTGTAATCATAAGCACACTCGTTTGCAGCTTAAATAGTTTTTTTTCTTCCATTTACCACACTTTGTTATTCTTATGTAAAATAGCGTCTAGTAGTTGGGTGTTCTATTGTTACTATTATGCCTGGTCAAGGACGGTAAGAAGAGCTGTGTCCAAACTAACTACCAAGAACTGCAACTGCTAAAACTTTACTCACAAATATCCAATGACAAAATAAAAAAAAATAGTGTCATGATCTTAAAGCCTGAAAAATTGCACAAAGCCTGCACAAAAATTAATTTCATCATCTGTTTTGGCCAAACATTTCATCTAATTGACTATTATCACACCGCTGTGGGCACGTTTGGAGAGAAGAGTAAGTTGGCTGTTTCCCTTTTTCAACATCTGTAAAGCAATTTCAGCATTTGTAAAGCAGATGTTCCAATAGATGATATTCCATTAGCGACCATTCAAAAGTTGTACAAATCTATTCTAAGATACTAAAGCTGTATAAAAGGGATATCTCATCTAAAAATGTAAATTCTGCCATCTTTTACTTACATCAAGTTGTTTCAAACTAATGTAAGTTAGTTCAAATATGAGTTTCTTTCTTATATTGATCATAAAAGAAGATGTTTTGGTAGCCGGGCATGTCATAGTAGCCACTGACTTTTTTATTTATTTTTAATAATTTTTTTCGTAATATGTAACTCAGTAATTGCTGTCGACTGTTTAGTTGTAACATTCTTCAAAATTCGTTTACTTTAAAGGCAAATGGTGGTGAAAGAGCTTTTGAAAATCTTAATGAAATATTGCCTGTTTTCCAGGTTTTCACATTATTTGTCCAACCCCCTTAGTATATGGGTGGAAATGAACATGATCTTTTGAACACAGCGGTTCTAACTTACATTCAGATATTTTATTGACATTTCTTATTCTCACTCAAAAAGTATATGAGTATTGCTATGTACAAGAATAAATCATTTTAAATCTCAATACAAAACATCAAGTCAAATAGCAAAAGTAGAAATCTTTATTTAATAAATTAAACATGGTCATAAAAATCATATATACATAGGGGTCCACTGCAAATGTATTTCAATTACTGTACAGTGATTTTAAGTATAAAAAATTAATGCCTTATCTTACTCTACAGAAAATGTTTATTTAAAGTGCAGAGATAATATACATTATAAACTATAAATATGACACTTTTACTAAACTTACAAATATAATTGCAATAGAAAAACTGTTAAATTAGTTTACTGAGACTATAATATTCACAACTAAAAAGCAGGCTAGTATAGATGCTAATTCAGTATACCTGTAAGTAGCATATTTAACAGTATAGTTACCATACACAAAAAAGTTAGATGCCAAGTTGACTTGACAACTAAAGTTGACTACTTTTACACAGATTTACTAAACAGGGCAAATTAGTAAGAGAGCAATGCTATGCAAGTGCTGATGGGAGTGGAAGTTCTGTGTGTGATCTACTGACAGTTTTATTCTTTAACACAGATGCAGTTGGATGATTTCTATAATGACCAACGCAAACAATAGCAGGTCAACTTAGCATCTGCTTTAAGACATGCTATTTTTAGGAGTTGAATAAGCTCAGTAAATTGCATTGTATAATTTATCTGAATATTCTCTCCACGTAAATTTTGCATAAGCAACTACATAAGCAAATAGGGTCCTAAAAAACACTCTCTAAGCCTTTTCAATTGTTAGCACTAGTTGATTTTAGCATACTTACTGCATGAAGTATACTTGGAAGATGTATTGAATTTACTGTGGTGGCCAAAATTTTTAGAACACCTGAAAATAAATATTTTAACTTTAATATTTGATATGTCCACCTTTTGCAGCAATTGACAGTTTGCAAAGAGCCACTCTTCTTAGTTACTGTTGCCATAAGTTGTCCACATGATAAGAGCACACAAATAACAGAATATTATTTAACGCTTAACCTCAGCATGACATGACAGGTTTTCTGGTATGCAATACAAATGCTTTAAAAGGAATTCCTTAGCTTGTTACAGTTACTGTGGCAACCAGGAATAGCACAGCCTGACCCTCCGCATATTTTTAACGTTACTTATATTGAGAAAGTTTCAATTTAGTCAATCTTTTTTTTACCCCATTTTAACATCTAATGTGTGCGTTCTGATTGGTCAGCATCTCTCTGGCATAGTGTCAATATATTTCCTGACAACTACAACACTAATCTTATCCCATGGCTCCTGCAACTCAAGTCAAAGGCTTGACTGAACAACATATTGAACAACATACTGAACAACTTACTCTCTAACTTGCCCCAAATTTGCTCATTGGGTTTAGGATCCAGCAATAGTTTAATTCAACTATTGAATTCAACAGCCAATTCTACAAAAACAGCTGAAATGTCTTAAATATGTACTGTTCTAACAATTTTGCCTACAACTGTAAACTTAGTTAATTTTTTTAAGCATGAGTATGTGTATAGAGCTCATTTTTGGGTATATGTGTTTGTGATCTTATAGAGTCAAAGGCTCAGCTGGACCCTGTGTATGCTACACTCCGCTTTGGAACTTCTCTGGCCAGCCGATCTAGTGTTGGGAGTTTATGTGAATCTCCGAGCCAAAGCCTGGTGTGTATCATATATACCACAAGCAGATTTAGGTTTAATAAATGTCATCTTTAAAACTGCAAAAAAAATTTGTCATGATTTTGTGATGATTTTGGCTCACATTTAACAAAAACCCACCAATTCACTATCTCAGCAAATTAGAATATGGTGACATGCCAATCAGCTAATCAACTCAAAACACCTGCAAAGGTTTCCTGAGCTTTCAAAATGGTCTCTCAGTTGGGTTCACTAGGCTACACAATCGTGGGGAAGACTGCTCATCTGACAGTTGACACTCTTCACAAGGAGGGTAAGCCACAAACATTGCCAAATAAGCTGGCTGTTCACAGAGTGCTGTATCCAAGCAAAGTTGAGTGGAAGGAAAAATTATGGAAGAAAAGATGCACAACCAACTGAGGATGGTGAAGCAAAATCGTTAAAAAATGTTACCCATTGGTCTAAAGTCCACTTCCATGCCACAACGAATTGAAGCAGTAATTAAAGCAAAATGAGCCCCAATCAAGTATTGAGTACATACACAGTAAAAAACATAATGTCCCGAAAGCCAACAATTCATTTAATTTTTCTCTTATGAAGAATTCTAATTTATTGATATGGTGGGTTTTTGTTAAATGTGAGCCAAAATCATCACAATTAAAAGAACAAAAGACTTAAACTACTTTAGTCCGTGTGCAGTGAATTTATTTAATACACAAGATTCAAAATTTGAGTTGAATTACTGAAATTAGCTTTTCCATGACGTTCTAATTTATTCAGGTGCACCTGTATGTATGTATAAAAAGTACAATGCACTTATTGTGGTCATACTGTATGACAAAATATTTTTGCTGCTATTGAGGTGGATATAGATAGGTTTAGGGACAGGCTTGGTGCTATGGGTAGGTGTAAGGATGGGTCAACAGTGTAGTTATGAATATAAATACAGAAATTAATTACAGATGTAACTACATACAGGTTTTTAAAAAAAGTATATGCACAATGTAAAAACATGTATGTACACAATGGTTAATGTAACTGTAAATACATAGTAGTTTAGGCCACCTAATATAAAGTGGGACCATGAAAGTTTACATTTCTAACAAATATTTTTAACTCTTTATGTGCTTTTGAGGATGAAGAGGATGGTCAGCTGAAGGATGAGTATGTGTCCACTGAGCAGGAGAAACTGACTGAAAACCAGAGAAAGGGTAAAATAATAAGTTAAGGCAGGACATTGTACAGTTATAGATCAGTGGTTCTCAACTGGCTTTGCTTTAGAACAAGATTTTACACTGAACATCAACTGACTTAATATTTCATGCTGCAACAAGAGTGGTATTTCTTGTATACAGTGCTCAATTAGCATAAGTTTCAGGCAAAAAATTGCTTTTTTGATTATTTTGTATACATGTAACAGGCACATATGAGTGCAGTTGACCGCCAAGATGTCCACCAAATATTCTGTAAACCAGTGTGTCCCAGCCACCGTTTGTTTGTAGTTTGTCAGGTGCTGTGACACTAATGGCAAACTACAAAAAAAAACTGTCAGTTTCTATCAAACTGCAAACTGTCATGGCAAATCAAATTACCTGATTTCAATTTCATTAAACCACTGTGGAGAGTTTTGGAGAGAAGATATCTAAAGCAATCTGAAAATGTTCTGACTATTATATTCATTGGAGACTACAAAATAAGTGATCTAAAGGCTAATGCAGAGTTGATAGCTTGAAAGCTCATGGAAACACCATTGAGTTGGATGGCACCAGCAAAAACTCCGAAAGTCAGGTACAGCCAACATAGATTATTTAAAGCGTCTTTGATGAGTTTAAGATGTTAGTAAATCTGGCCCTAGATTTGTTATTTATGTTCATATATACAAAATATTCCCAATTCTTTACTAGATAAAAATCTAAAGTGTCCTAAATATTTAGTTTCTTTACGTTTTTGACCTGTTTACTGTCATCTCCATCCCCTCTGTGGGCCCCCTAAGTTGACTTTTCTATATTGAAATAAATCCTAATTTAATCATGACAAACTATATTTCTGTCACACAATTATCTTTCCCTGAGCCCTTCACCAATGTAGTACATGCCCTACATAAATCACTGCCCTCTCTGTCTGTCACCGCCACACCAAAACTTTATCAACAAATTCTCCAGTGAGGCAGCCACCTGCAGAAGGTTTTTTTTTTTGCAATGCTCCCTCTATTTTGAATTGCAACCTCATTTGTTCATCATCTGGACAAGCTTTGCAGTGGGCTGATGCCCCTGTGGAATGCACAGAGCCCTTTGTGAAACACTTCTGCGATGTATTCAGCCAGTCGACCACAGAGATAACGTTTCCAACTGCGGCAAACAGACTTATCAATCCACGAGTACACATTTAACTTCTGTACCCTGGATGCCAGCAGGGGCTAGAACGAGGCTGCACTGCTCTCTGCCTTCTGCCGAGGATTAAATCCCACTTGACATCAACAGATGTCCATCTACAAGGATACCGTGGGTTTTGAAAAATCTCTACAGTGGATCCAGTGAGCACCAATTCCCCACCTGCGCTGTTCGTCCACCATGCCCAGCAGTGAGTACCATTCAAATTACTCCTGATATATCTTGCATGCCTTTATATAGATGCACTTGTAATGTATTAATACTGATCCTTCCCTGTTAAAATCCTTGTGGACTCATGAGCTTCAGTGAATTTCATCTCCTCTCATGGTCTTGCTGGGTTCAAAATTCCCCACTGCAAAAATGACACTGCCTACAGGATCACCACTGTCCAGGGAATGCTGCTGGCCCAAGGTTGTTCTGCATGTTGGATGTTTCCAGGTCAAATGGTTCTCACTTCTGGTGCTGGAAAAGGCTGTCATGGACAGACTAAAAGACTGCTTTTGTGACATCCAATGCCTCCGCCAATACCACCTGTATTTACAAGCTGAGAAATGTGACTTCCACAAATCCGAAATCCACTTCCTGTGTTTCCTGGGGTTCTGTCCCAATGGAAGGGTGAACTCCCAGTACTCCATCCATGTGCATTATCTCACGGAAACTGTCCCAGACAGAGCAAAACTACAATGCCATCAAGCTCGCATTGGAAGAGGGGTGGCTTTGGTTGCAACATTGGGTGCTCAACATCCATTTGAGGGGATCACAGACCACAAAACTTGCAGTACCTTAGAGAAGCCAAGCAGCTTAACCCTAGGCAGGCCCGCTAGGCTCTATTCTTTTCCCGCTTTCACTTTGGGGTTAATTACTGTCCTGGGAGAAAGAATGTCAAAGTGGATATGCTATAAATCACTTTATTTATATAGCACTTTTAACAATACAGATTGTATCAAAGCACTGAACAGTATCAAATAGAAGAATAGAGATGAGATTAATGATGAGATTATCACTTTTTTAAAAAAAATTAAATGCAGAGATATCTCTGTAATGAAATTGACGATAGCCACTAGAAATTAAGTGTCCCCAACTAAACATGCCAGAGGTGACAGTGGCAAGGAAGCAAAACCCCATCCGTGGCAGAATGGAGATTAAAAAAACAGGCTCAGTTGGGGCTAGTTGTCCTCTTGTCAGACGCCCAGCATTTAATTTCCAGTTCAATTTTTAATGTCAGATTGTGCAAAGAACTCATTGGGTGTGTGTGTTCCAAAGTTTGGGTGCTAAATAGGAAAAGTATTGAGGAGCTAAACCATTCACGGCTTTATAAGTAATTAACAAGATTTTAAAATCTATCTGATGTTTGATAGGGAGCCAGTGCAGTGTTGATAGAACCGGGCCATAATAATAATATGGCCATACTTCCTGGCTCTCGTAAGGACTCTAGCTGCTGCGTTTTGCACCAAGCTGAAGTTTGTTTATCAAGCATGCAGAACAACCACCCAATTACCACCCAAGAATTACAATAGTCTGACCTCAATGTCATAAATGCATGAAATAACATTTTTGCATATGTTGAGAACATTGGTATGTGTGTGTATATATATAAAAATTTGGGCACCCCTGTAAATTTTCATGATTTAAGAAATTTCAGTTAAATATATCATATAAGAGACAAACACAGTGATATTTGAGAAGTGAAATAAACTTGATATGATTTATGGAAAGTGTGCAAGAATTATTTAACCAAATTAGCCATGTGCATAAATTTAGGCTCCCTTGTCATTTTATTGATTTCAATACCTCAGACAGCTTCAACTGTGCTCTCAGTTTCAACTGTGATTAATTGGAAGACCAGAGGCACAGTTCTAGTTAAGGCCCAAAGTGGCAGACCAAGGAAAATCTCAGATAAGCAGAGGCGCAGGATGGTGAGAACAGTCACAGTCAAACAATAGACCAGCTCCAAAGACCTACAACATCATCTTGCTGCAGATGGTGTCAATGTGCATCGTTCAACTATTCAGCGCACTTTACACAAGGAGATGCTGGATGTGGTAATGCAAGTAATGCGGAAAAAGCCTTTTCTCTGCACACGCCACAAACAGTGTGGCTTGAGGTATGCTAAAGCACATTTGGACAAGCCAGCTTTAGAATAAGGTGCTGTGGACTGATGAAACTTATTTGGGCAAAACAAGGGGCGTTATGCATGGCGGAAAAACAACACAGCATTCCAAGAAGAACACTTGCTACCTACAGTAAAATTTGGTGGCAGTTCCATCATGCTGTGGGGCTGTGTGGCCAGTGCAGGGACTGGGAATCTTGTTAACGTTGAGGGTCGCATAGATTCCACTCAATATCAGCAGATTCTGCAGAACAATGTCCAGGAATCAGTGACAAAGTTGAGGTTGCGCAGAGGCTGGATCTTTCAACAAGACAACAACCCTAAACACTGCTCAAAATCTACTAAGGCATTCATGCAGAGGAACAAGTACAACGTTCTGGAATGGCCATCTCAGTCCCCAGACCTAAATATTATTGAAAATTTGTGGTGTGATTTTAAAGTGGGCTGTCCATGCATGGAAACCATCAAACCTGACTGAACTGGACATGTTTTGTAAAGACGAATGGTCCAAAATACCTTCTGTTAGAACCCAGACTCTAATTGGAAGCATTTAATAAGTGCCTAAATATATGCACATGGCTAATTTGGTTTAAATAATTCTCACACACTTTCCATAAATCATATCAAGTTTATTTCACTTCTCAAAAATCACTGTGTTTATCTCCTATATGATATATTTAACTGAAATTTCTTATCCAGACAACTAATGATTTATAAAGGAAAATCATGAAAATTTACAGGGGTGCACAAACTCGCATACCACTGTATATCTGTCACATCTCTGGACACTCTTTGTTTGTTTTCGTCTCATGCCATGTGCTCCCTGTGCCCTGCCTTCCCTCTGTGTTAATTGTATTATTGTCTGCAGCTGTGTCTCGTCAATTACCCTGTGTATTTAAGCCCAGTGTTTTCAGTTCCGTTTGTCCGATTGTCAAGGTCCATACCCGATGTCCATACCTGTGTTTGTCCTGCCTGCCCGTTCTACCTGCCTGCCTTTGTATCTTTATTTTGCCATTTTGGAATTAAATCAGTTTAAGTTTATTTTACGTCTCGTGTACTCAGTCTCGCGAAAGCGCAGCCGTGACAGTACGATCGGACCACAAAAGTAAATAGCAGCGTATTTTCCTTTTTTTTGTTTACCATGGATTCCCCTTACGACGACCCCAACTTCCTCATCCTCCTGCTGGAGCAGGAGGAACGCTCTCTCGAGGGTTACACAATGGACTTCCTCGCCCTCGCGAACGACTCGCACTACCCGGACAGCTTCCTCTGCTCGCTTTATTACCGAGGACTCGATTACTCCCCGCGAGCGAAGCTGTCCGGAGACGGCCCTCGAGAGAGCATCGCCGCTTACATCTAGTGGGTGCTGGTGTCCTGCAACTCGCCAATGACGGTTGCGCTGGAGGATAACGACACCAGCCCCACTGCAGATCCAGAACCCAGCCCATCATCTCCCCGCGTTGCGGAGTTCACGTCTGAGCCCACCGATGTCGCTGAGTCTGGGACTACCAAAGGAACCCTCGCCGAGAAGAGCGACAGAGCCGTGGAGCGCCACTGGACCCGAGCAGACTACGACAGACCAGGTGCGTGAGCCGGCAACCGAGCTCGCCGCGTGGAAGACAGCCGACAGCAATGAGAGCGCGGATTGGAGCTCCACCCACTGCACATCGGCTGAAGATGAGCTGATCATCCACCTAGGGCTGCTGGATCTACAAGAGAAGCTGGATGATGTGGACTTGGACTTAGACTGGGCACCTCCCCTGTATCCTGAGTTCCTGTTCCCGTTCGGCCGTCCCGTTAGCCCGCTGGTTCCGCCCAGCCGTCCCGTTAGCCCGCTGGTTCCGCCCAGCCGTCCCGTTAGCCCGCTGGTTCCGCCCAGCCGTCCCGTTAGCCCGCTGGTTCCGCCCAGCCGTCCCGTATGCCTGCCTCTAGGGCGCACCCAAGAGACTGTTCCCCGTGCGCTCCCTCCAGTGCCCGCGCCCCGTGCGCTCCCTCCAGTGCCCGCGCCCCGTGCGCTCCCTCCAGTGCCCGCGCCCCGTGTGCTCCCTCCAGTGCCCGCGCCCAGTGCGCTCCCTCCAGTGCCCACGCCCCGTGCGCTCCCTCCAGTGCCGCCTCAAGTTTTCCCACCCTCCCACCCTTGTCACACAACGACGATGGATCCCAGCAGCCCCTGCGCTCATCCTCAGCTTTCCATCACGAGCTCGCCACGGGTCTGCCAGTCCCCATTGCCGTCAAGGGTGGACGATCCCTCGCCTCACCGTCCCGCCTCCGAGTCCCGGACTCCTCCTCGTAGACCCGTCGGCTCCCCCTGGGCTCCTAGCTCCCTCCTCTCCACTGTGGTCCATCAGTCCACCAGCTCCACCAGGCTCCATCGTCCCTAGGACCTCCAGCGCCTCGACGTCACCTTGGCTCTTCGGCTCTCCGCCTCCGCTTCAGTCTCCTCCGCCACCTGCTCCGCCGCCGCCGGTCGGCGTCATGGAGTCGATTGCTGTTCCTCCTCCATGGCTCCTCCCTCCGTCCGCTCCACCGTGAACCACCATAGCTGGGCTCTGGATCTCCTCCTGCTCCGGACTCCTCCTGTCTCCTCCCTGGCTCCTCCCTCCGTCTGTTCTTCCCTGGACTCCTGTCTGTCTGCCCCCTGCTGGGGGCCGTCCTCCATCGGAACCTCCTCCCAAGATCCTGTACCCCCAGTTCCCAGTCGTTTTGTTTTTGTTGTTCCTCTTTAGGTGCGAGGACGCACCTTCCGGGAGGGGGGTGTAATGTCACATCTCTGGACACTCTTTGTTTGTTTTCGTCTCATGCCATGTGCTCCCTGTGCCCTGCCTTCCCTCTGTGTTAATTGTATTATTGTCTGCAGCTGTGTCTCGTCAATTACCCTGTGTATTTAAGCCCGGTGTTTTCAGTTCCGTTTGTCCGATTGTCAAGGTCCATACCCGATGTCCATACCTGTGTTTGTCCTACCTGCCTGCCTTTGTATCTTTTTATTTTGCCATTTTGGAATTAAATCAGTTTAAGTTTATTTTACGTCTCGTGCACTCAGTCTCGCGAAAGCGCAGCCGTGACTATCTCAGTTGTTTAGTGTTCTAGGTTATTAAATGTGGGGTTTTTAGGTCCAATAATTAGCACTTCGGTTTTTTCTAAATTTAGCATTAAGAAATACATAGTTTTCTAGTCTAATGTTGTGGTCGATCATGTCGAACCAATAGTACTAATACGAGATACAAATGAGAGCAAACTCAATTCTATGATGTGGTTTATATCCTGATTGGAAGTTCTCACAGATACCATTTTTCTACCTTTTCTAGTGTTTTTGACAGAAAAAGGAGATTCAAGATCGGTCTTTGGGTTAAGATGTGTTTTTCTTTTAATAAAAGGCTTAACAACAGCCAATTTTAAGTTTTTGAGGACATATCCTAATGACAATGATGAATTAATAATCGTCAAAATAGGATCTATGACTTCGGAAAGAGCTCTTTTAATAGTTTAGATGGAATAGGGTCTAGCATGCATGTTGTTGGTTTATTTGTACAATTGTTCCTCTCCTATGATAGAGAATGAGTAGAATCTCCTCAGGGGATCTATAGTGCACTATCTGATGTGATACCGTAGCTGACAACTGCATGGTTACAATTTTATCTTTGATAGTATCAATCTTTGGAAGTAAAGTAGTTCATAAAATCATTACTGCTGTAATCTTGGAGAATATCAGCAGCTATTGACACTTTATTTTTTTTTAGTTTCTTTCAGTGTATTAAATAAATACTGGGGGTTATTTTTGTTTTCTTCTAAAAGAAGCGAAAAATAGTAAAATCTAGCAGTTTTTAATGCTTTTCTGTATGATGGAGTACTTTCCCCACCAGGCTATAAGAAATACTTCTAATTTTGTTTTTCTCCATCTGTGCTCCATTGTCCGGGGTGCTCTCTTTAGGATGCTCATTATACCACACAATCAGATTGTTTTCTTTCAACTTCCTTAAGTGTAAAGTATCTAAAGTGCTAGAAAAAAGAGAGTACATAGTTTGTTACATCATCAAGTTTTCCTGCAGTGTTGGATACGCTAATAAATTGAGAAAAATCTGGTACTTACAAAGCATTATTTTTTTAATGGAAGTAGTGGTTCTACCATAGTTGTAATGATGTGCAGAATTTACAGTTAGTTTTAGCTGAATGGCATTACCACAAGATTAGACAAAGATCTGAAATATCATCACTTTGCTGCAGAATTTCAACACCATTGACATTAATTCCATTTGACAGTATTAAATCTAGAGTATGATTTCAACAATGAGTAGATCCTGATATGTGTTGTTTAACCCCAAAAGAGTTCAGAATGGCTAGGAATGCTGATAGGAATGCAACAATTAAGACTTTATCTGCGGCCAGTACTAATTTAGTTAGAAAATCAACACATTTTTAATTAAGTCTGTGCTGTGCCCTGGTGGCCTGTATACAGTAACCAGTACAAACATTACTGATTTATCACTAGCATGTTTCTCTAGATAATGTTATATGCAGCACCATAACTTCAAATGAGTTATACGTAAAGCCTGGCCTCTGAGAAGTACTATTGTATATAACAGCAATTTTTGGGTGTTGACTAATTTAAAGTAAAGTATATGTCTGGTTTTAGACAGGTTTCTGTCAAACAAAGCAAATCTAGATTCTGATCATTAATCAAATTATTTATATGAACTGCTTTCAGAGAAAGGGATCTGATATTCAGTACGCCAAGCTCCTCTACATTATAAACAGTGTTTATTTGTTGAACATCAATTAAATTGTTGCTTTTAATTTGGTTTGGACATTTTCTGTGTTATCTAATTTGAGGGAACAGACACAGTCTCTATAGTAAAGAGTATAGGTGAAAGAGTATCTGTGTGCTGAGAATTAATTGCCTTCTGTGATGTGAGGCAGCTAGCAGACGGTTGGTTTTGTTAGTCTGTCTGCTTCCTGACCTGGGCCCTAGTTAGTCTTAGAGCTCAAACTTGACTATGTGCCATATTTGTACAGAGAAGAGCGGCACCAGCCCAGGAGAGATGAGGACCATCTCTTTTCAACAGGTCAGGTCTGTCCCCGAAAATTGATTCAATTGTCTATGACAGGAGTGTCCAGTTTTTCTGATTGGGTAGGAACGGTGTTTTGACCCACGACTAGTGTGCCTCACAGTCACCCAGTTGCCCTGCTGCACTGGCTCTAATGCCAGAACCGAACAATGTACATCATTTACTGAACTAGTCGCATTCAAAGCAGTATCTAAGGCCCCCATATTCTTACTGTCTTCAATTAAAGTTTGAATGCATGTCTCTATTTCCCTGCATTTATCACGTGCAAATACCTGGTCGCCGACAGAGAGTGATCTATACATGTGGAAGGGTGTGTATGTGACAATGCAGGAAGAAGCCATTTATTCACCATGTGACAGATGATTTACTTACCGCTGTTTGATGAAAACCAAGTAAACGAGTGCAAGGAGAAATTAAATGGAGTTGAAAAGGAAAACAACTATAGGTGCGAAATATAAACACGAGCAGGAATGAGAGTGATAAGCGGACTGGCTAATAAATGCTGAATGCACTACAGCTGCGTTACACAGTGCTAGATTAAAAGTAAACGATCAACAGTTGAATTAATCAGATTAATTTAATAGATATTAGAAATATAAAGGAAATTTTGTTATATTTGATCACTTTAGACAACAGGGAGAGATAATCAGAAGAGCAAAGCTACATGGAGCTACAAACATACAACCTCTCAGCAGGCAGGAGCAATCATCCGCCTACATCAGCCTGATCCAACCCCAGAAGAACCAGAGCCCATCCTACCACCTTCAGTCTTCATTGCTCCTATCCATTGGAAACTTGACGATTAAATCCTCTCTTTGAATTTCGCTCACGACGTCAAGGGATGTTTGGTCTGTGCTATCTCCGCGACTAGTCCCACGTGGGAGTAGACTTTGCCACCGATCTTCCTTTTTTGAATGGATTTACGACTATACTAGTTTTTCACCAGTTCTCTAATTCCTGCAAATTTATCCCACTACGGGGATTACCTACTGCCCTGGAAATAGCTGAAACCCTTTTCCAACATGTATTCAGGAACGTCGGTCTACTTTTAAATGTCTCGAGACATGAGCAAAAGTCTCGGATCAGCGCGCAGTAGCTCTTGTTGTGCAGACGAGATGTGCCAATGTGAACTGAGAGAAAACAAGCAGTACAGCTCAATCACTTATGCTGATTTCAAATGACTGATTTAATCTGATAATTGTGTGGATTTATTTACTTATCTAACCTACATGCTATATTTAATAAATGTTTGCAGAAATTTCCTGAATTATAAACTTAAAAGCTGCGGTAATGAGCGTGATAGCCTATACATGCACATTCAGGAACTGATTAAATAATACAGAGATCCATTACTTTTGCAAAACGTGTTGTTTTAAAATGTCATAGCTCTTCCAGGTTTTTCATGACCATACAAACCCTTTAAAAGCAACTGATGCATGCTTTCAATCACTGACTGGTCCTCTCCCTTCTCAAATCACATGCTGGGTCCCTTACTCCACTTTGTTAAGGGATTTTTACAGTTTACAGTTTAGTTGAAAATTGCTTTTTGTGCAAATTTAAACATCCCAGGATTGATTCCGACATCAATCCCGGGTTGGGAACCTAGTAACATTGCCAGGTTCAGTCCCGGAATGAGCTCAGTGTAAACAAAAGCTGGAGCCAATGTCGTAACAGATGTGTGGGACTACAGCAACATTCCCGCCAATGCATGATATCGATTGGACAAACATTTCTTCACATAATAAAATGCAAACAGACAGACACACAGAGACTCTTCTTTTTATTAGAGAGAAAAATATGCTCAGTCCTTTCTCTGAAGTTTTGAATATTCGGTGTTGATTACTACCAAAGCTTCAAAGTTAAAAAATGGTATTCTGACCAGTCATGCAACATAAATACAATTTATATTCCACCTTTTCTCAAAACTCACTTTTACCACCATTGAGTGTTTGTAATAACTTCTGATTGCCGTCTAATATATGTTTTGGTGATGTAATGTTGCTGAAATACGTTACCTACCCTGTTGTCAGTAAATAGAACCCAAAATGTTGGGTTGCAACTGCCAGATGAGAACCACTGCCTCTAAACAATACAAATAGTTCTAATATTTTTACTTAAATCCTGACAGATTCTTAGTGTTGTAGAGAAACTGATTAGGCATTATTAAACTTACAATGTTCACTGTTGACTGATAACAACATAGTTATACATCATTCCACTACTTTCTGTTACAGATACAGATGTTTCACTTTCTGAGAACAATAACTCTGAAATGGATGAGATCTCCAAGGTATAGTGACATTTCTGTATATTTGTGACGGTTTTTGTTTTGCAGAGATCAAAAAAGAGATCAATTTCATAAAACTCAAACTCCGACATTTCACTGCTTAGAACTTGTCCTAACAGGAGTAGAAGGACAGTTTTTAAAATATATTTCATAAAGTAATTGTATTCTAAAGGAAAATAAAAAAAAACACTTTAAATGAAATATTCTTAAAAAAAAAAAAAAATCCGATTACAAAAAAGTTGGGACACTGTACAAATTGTGAATAAAAAAGGAATGCAATAATTTACAAATCTCATAAACTTATATTTTATTCACAATAGAACATAGATAACATATCAAATGCTGAAAGTGTGAAATTTTGAAATGTCATGCCAAATATTGGCTCATTTTGGATTTCATGGGGGCTACACATTGCTAGAAAGTTGGGACAGGTAGCAATAGGAGACCAGAAAAGTTAAATGTACATATAAGGAACAGCTGGGGGACCAATTTTCAACCTATCAGGTCAATTGTTAACATTATTGTATATAAAAAGAGCCTTTCAGAGTGGCAGTGTCTCTCCAGAAGTCAAGATGGGCAGAGGATCACCAATTCCCCCAATGTTGTGGCAAAATTGTGGAGCAATATAAGAAAGGAGTTTCTCAGAGAAAAATTACAAAGATTTTGAAGTTATCATCATCTACAATGCATAATATCATCCAAAGATTTAAAGAATCTGGAACAATCTCTGTGTGTAAGGGTCAAGGCCGGAAAACCATACTGGATGCCCATGATCTTCGGGCCCTTAGACAGCACTGCATCACATACAGGAATTCTATGGAAATCACAACATGGGCTCAAGAATGTTTCCACAAAACATTGTCGTGAACACAGGGAAACTTTCAGGGAAAACCTTGCAATTTCCAACATGACAATGCCAGACCACATACTGCATTAGAACTGCATTAGAACATAATGGCTGCATAGAAGAGGGATCCGGGTACTGAAATGGCCAGCCTGCATTTCAGATCTTTCACCCATAGAAAACATTAGATTCGTCTTAAAGAGCAAGATATGACAAAGAAGACCTAAGACAGTTGAACAACTAGAAGTCTGTATTATACAAGAATGGGACAACATTCCTATTCCTAAACTTGTGCAACTTGTCTCCTCAGTCCCCAGACATTTGAGGACCGATATAAAAAGAAGAGGGGATTCCACACAGTGATAAACATTGCCTTGTCCCAACTTTTTTGAGATGTGTTGATGCCGTGAAATTTTTAACTTATTTTTCCTTTAAAAATGATACATGATACATTTTCTCAGTTTAAACATTTGATATGTCATCTGTGTTGTATTCTGAATAAAATATTTAAATTTGAAACTTCCACATCATTGCATTCTGGTTTTATTCACAATTTTTACAGTGTCCCAAATTTTTTGGAATCAGGTTTGTAAAAACACTTACATATACCTTCGAATTATTGATGTTAATCTGCTACCTAGTCCTAATATTCTTAATTATATGACATGACAACCCAGTTCAACTGGCAGCATTGCTCTAATTTTCACTTTGTTTTATAAGAAGTCAGGCTGCTTTAGGCTACAACAGCACAATGTCAGGCTGTGTGAATTTTCTCAGAGGTTTTGACGGCTATAACCCTCCAAAAATTGTCATTGTTCTCTAATTTTTATCACTGTGTTTTCAACAAACAAACAAAAAAAGGTTTTTGTTGAAATTACTTGGTTATTTTAAAAACTGCTGTTAGTAGAACAGCAATGTACCACAGCTAATATTTGTGTAGTACTTTATTTTGCAGTAAGTGTGCTTCCCTGGGACATGCATGGTAAATATATTGTACCTACAGACAAATGAGTGGTAACTCAAGGTACTTATCAAGAGTGTATGTACATGGTAACAAATAGGAAAAAAATTATGGACTTAAGAGTCGTACATGCATGGTAATTAGTTTGTACATACAGACATGTGTGGATAAGAACGGTCACTTACAGGTAGTGTTCGTACATGGTATCTAATTAGGTACTAGGGGTCAGCAAGTAAGTTTGGCATCGGGTTAAAAAAATTTTCACCACTACATGGTGGGCCAAAACATAGTCAAAGGATAATTTAAGAAATTAACTGCTGAAAAATGAAACTGTAATTATGACAAGACTGTTAGTGTCTTCTGTAACTGGTAGTGAGCTTATACTATTTAATAAAGTATCTAATTAGTCACTATTTACTGTATGGGTACTACCTGTTAGTGACCATTCTTATCCACACTTGTCTAAATGTGCAAACTATTTACCATGCATGTATAGGAGTTGGACAATGAAACGGAAATATTTTTTCATTTTAGAAAAAGCTATATAAACATAAAATGATTCCTTGACAGCAATATGTTGTGTTTTCTGACAGCAGTGGGCAGGATCATGCAGATTAAAGATGCAGTATGTAATATTGTCAGATAGTGGTTGAGATTGGTACTGCAATTCCGGCCAGGAATCTCCCCGAAATGCACATTTCAGAGTAGAATTAAGGCCGTGATATAGATCAAATGAAGTTTGTTGTTTAGGGACAAAAAGAAGTTGAAAAAGGCTGTTTTTGAACGTTCTGATACACCCGCGTTGCTGGAACCGCGGTGTAGATGAATATAAACACATAAAAATGTTGCAGCACTCATGCATATCCCCTAAACACAACAACAGTGGTGTATCTAGGTGTGAGATGGGTAGCGATAGTCAGAATAATATAGGCAAAAGAATAATGTTTAGCAGCAGCTCACAAACAATAAAAGAATTGGAGTCATTTAAAGACACACCTGTTGCTTTATTTTATTAAAATAACATCTTGTTCATTCATTTAGTTTAAACTTCGATCATATTCTTCAAATTTGTTTAAAGTATATCGGGGCCTTTACTGGCTGTAGTCTATTTTTTTGTAAACTGCTATGTATCTACTACAGCAGTGTTACTTATTTGTTCCAATAAACTTGTATGTACCTTGTATTATCACTAATTAGCCTGTATGTACAATATATTTACTATGTATCTATTAGGCAGGTACACATACTGTAAAATAAAGTACTACCTATAATGAAAAAAAATATAGAGCAATAAACTGATTAGATATTGATTTGTGTTTTCACTTAAGGTTCCTAAAGTTCACCCAATTCACACCTACGTGGCACTTTACAAGTTCCTCCCTCAGGAGCAAAATGACTTAGAATTACAGTAAGTAACAGTGTTGGTGTAAGAGAATATGTGTCTCTGTGTTAAAATGTATTTACAAATTCACATATTTAGTACACAGATGATTTAGAAACATCACATTTGACCTTTCTCTCTGTTTTAATCTCAGTCCTGGTGACAGAGTTATGGTGATTGATGACTCTAATGAAGAATGGTGGAAGGTGGGTTTTTATTTTTAAAGAGCTTTATATTCTCACAACATACATTTTCAATAGATCATACCTGAAAACTACAGACAGGTAAAAAAGTGGGGGAGATCAACTAGTGAAAAACATACTATATATTTAGTCTATTTTAGTAAAAAAAAAGCAAAAATGTATTTGAAATAAATTTATGTTTTTAATAAAAATACATTGCATTTGTATATTTGGTATATACTAAACTGTACTGCTTAATGTGCGGAAGTAATACTGAGGTGCAACTAAATATATAATGAAGTGTATTTTATTGTCCTAAAGTGATACTATTGCAAGCATACTTCAGGTACTTTAAATATTTTTGTTATTTAATAAACGTTATACAGCAATACAAAGCAGTTCTTTACTCATAAACATTATTTTATTAGTCATTTTATGGAAGTATTATGAAAAGAAAATGGCATTGTTATGGATCGGCCAGGCTCCACCATCATAATCACTTGAGTTTTGAGCTCATCCAATCATCCATCAGCCAACTGTACTTAAGCACACACACCTCAACCTCAGTCTTTGTCCAGATTCATATGTACGAAGACTCTCTACAGTTGCACTGCTAAAGCTAACTAAACTAAAGACATTTTACTTACCTGTTGCTAAGCCTTTCTGTTGCAGAAGACAGGAACTATACAGATGACACCAATTAGCCAACTGGATTCCTTCCAGGAACAAATCGAGGAACTCTTTCAGGAACTCTATCAGTCTGGAGAAATTCATTCAACTGTCTATTCGTTGCTCTACCTGAATGCAGTACTGTCTAGTAGAGATCTCTTCTTCAGCAACACCTATCCTCCACCGACCAGAACCAATGTGTGTGGATACGAATTGACTTACTCCTGCTGAGCGGCAGAAAAGGCTAACTATTTTGTATTGTGGTGCTCAAGGACATATAAATTTTTAAGCAGCTCCTCTGTGGCAGAGCACCAGGGGTGGATGAGATCCACCCCAAGTACCTCAGGTCTCTGGATGTTGTGGGGCTGTCTTGGCTGACACCCCTCTGCAGCATCGCATGGAGGCAAGAGAAAGTACCTCTGGACTGGCAGACTGGGGTGGTGGTTCTTCTTTTGCATTGCCGGCAGTAAGTCAGACTTGTTCCCAGTGCATGTTGGACTCTGGCAGGGCTGCCCTTTATCACCTGTCCTGTTCATTATTTTTATGTACAGGATTTCTAGGCACAGCCGTGGGACAGAGGGGGTCTGGTTTGGTGGCCACAGGATAACGTCTCTGCTTTTTTATTCTGTTGCAGCTCGGGGATACACACAAAACTGAGAAACTAACAGAATGCAGTCGATATAAAAAACTGGAAAAGGAACTTCTTAATGCTAAATTCGAAAAAATGGAGGTGCTAATTATTGGACCTAAAAACCATGTTTTTGAAAACCATGCGTTTTTCCATCTCAAAAATATACCCAAATTACGATCTATGCTCTCAATGTCAAATGTAGAAATGTTAATTAATGCGTTTATGACCCAGAGTTTAGATTATTGTAATGCTTTATTGGGTGGTTGTTCTACACGCTTGATAAACACACTTCAGCTGAACAGTAGTGAAGCTGGAAGCCAATCAATGTATACAATGTATACATTGCAATCAATATACTTATATGTCCCAGAGATGTGGTTGACTAAATGCAGCAGCTGCCATTACTTGCACAGACATGATATTGTGTTCCTTATCTGCAACACCAATCCGTGAATGAGGAGCCCATGCACAACAAAGCATAGTCTATAAATTCAGCTAGTGATGAACGTAGACCCACGTGTCTAATTTTAGTCTTCAGTGGGTGCTGAATTCCTTCACAGAAAAATTCAATTAATAAACAGTCCGGTACATCTGAGTAGGGAGCAATGCTCAAAAACTTCTGAACATAGTCCTCGAGGGCTAAGAGCAGTCTCTAGCAATCTCCTTACCTGGCCAATGTTTGTCCAAAAAGCTGCTGGATCCTTGAGTGGCTGAGCATGCTGTAACGTGAGTGAAGGAACAAGAGGCGTGCGGATCCATCAGCAATGCTTTTATCTCAAGACATGGTCAGTAGTACTGGCAGGGTTGAGCAACAGCAAACAGGTATGGCACAGGCAAAAAACACAAGAATAGTAAAGGGAACAAGGGAGTGTCAGTTGATGGAAAAAATACTCCAATGAGGCAAAGAAAGAAAGGGGTAATCCAGGCAAACAAGTAATCCAATGGGCAAACAATACCAGAGAGGCAAGACAATGGGGTAAATCCAAAGTACACAGGCTGGGTCAGAACACAATAAACAGACTAGGCAAAACTAGACTAGGATAAAGCTAGGAAACGGATTGGCTGCGTAGAGTAGCTATACAGAGAACAGTGATAAGTACTGTACTATCCTCGGCGGTGACTGAGAGAAAGTCCAAGGTTTATGTAGCATGTGTTTCAGTGGATGCATCTGTGTAATTAAAGGCAGGTGAAACTAATCTGTGCAATGGAGTATGGGTATGAGTATGCTTTGACCTAATCCATTCCATTGTAGCTCTGGCAGTATGTTTAGGGTTGTTGTACTGCTGGAGGGTGAACCTCTGTCCCAGTTTCAAGTCTTTTGCACACTCTAACAGGTTTTCCTCTAAGATTGTCCTGTATTTGGCTACATCCATCTTCCCATCAACTCTGACCAGCTTCCCTGTCCTTATTGAAGAAAAGCATCCTCACAATGCTCTCACCGCCATGTTTTACAGTGGGGGTAGTGTTCCTCTACACATTCTACAAATGTTTACTGTGTTCGCCACATGATGTGTGGCAAACTACAAATGGGACTTCTTTTGGCTTTCTTTCAATAATGGCTTTCTTCTTGGCACTCTTCCATAAAAGACTTGTGGAGTGCACGACTAATAGTTGTACTGTGGACAGATTTTTCCACCTGAGCTGTTGATCTCTGCAGCTCCTCCAGAGTTACCATGGGCCTCTTTGCCGCTTCTCTGATTAATGCTCTTCTTGCCTCAATTTTGGTTGTCGGCTATGTCTTGTAAGGTTTGCAGTTGTGCCATATTCTTTCCATTTTTGAATGATGGATTTGACAGTGCTCCATGAGAAGCTTAGGATATTTTTTCATAACCTAAACCTGTTTTAAATTTCTCCACAACTTTATCCCTGAGATGTATGGTGTGTTCCTTGGACTTTATGATGCTGGTTGTTCACTAATGTTCTCTAACAAACAAAGTACAAGGTAGGTATATTCAAGTGCATAGAAACGTTTGAGCAGAGATGCTTGAAAAGCTGGTTGTGGAACCAGGGTGGAACCCTCCAGAACCAGCAATTCAATGTCCTCCACATGTAGTTGACCTATCTGTAGACGACTGGGACAAACTAGATATGTTATGTGTTTCTTGCAAAGGGCCTCCCTCGTTATGGAGTGGATCTGGTAGATTGTCTCAGAGGCAGAGTTTTGTAAGTTGTGCTGGCAGCAGAAGTTTGCTGAGGCAGTAAGCATAACACAAGTGGTAAGTAGATGCATCTTTTCAGGGACTGGTTTGATGACACTCACCAGGATGTGTGGAGGACGAAGGGGGACATGTAATACGTAAAGGCCACAAGCTCTGCAATAGAGGCACAGAACCCAGGTCAGCCTTTCTTTGCAACTCAGCTGAAGACAGTTTCAGCTGTCTTAAGAAGTCGATCAACATGGGTTCTAGTTCTAGAGGGCTGGTAATCTCTGGCCGGTAGAAGAGTACAAAGATGCAGGTTTTGTCATTCTTATAGAAAGAATGTATTTGTGCAGAACAGCAGATCAATAACTGAATGAATCTCTCCAATCCATAGGAATCACTGTAGGAAGCAAGCTGTAGTTGGAGTCTGGCCTCTAACCCTTACCAGTTGTTGGTAATCAGTGACTGTTTATTTCATCCACTTTCATCCACTGCCAAAGTGCGAAACTTAAGTGAATATTCTTGAATTGTCATGGTACCTTGAGTGAGGTGATAAAGCTTTTCTCCTGCAGATGCATTCCAATGTGTTCATCAAAAAACTTCCTTGAAAAGAGTAATGAAAGTTGCAAGTCCAGCTTGAGCCCAGATCATTTCAGCCCACTGTAATTCTGCGCCTGATAATAATGATAAGTATGATAAAAACAATAATGATAATGATAATGATAAGTGATAAAAACAATTTTAGTTTGATCGGCTAGATACAGTTGAGGCTGCATTTCAAATTCTAAAGAACATTGCAAGAGAAATCCATTGCACTCATTTGCCTTGCCAGAGTAGGGTGCCGGTCGGGCAATGGAACTGGAAAGCGATGTCGCTGAAGAAGTGTTTGGTGGATTGTTGACAGGTGATTCTGATGTCAGTAGTGTGGAAGCTGGAGGGTGTAGGAGCACTTGGACAGACCTTGACTGAGGAAGCACAGGAGACAACAGGATCTGAAGGAGAACACAAGAGGTAAGTACAAGGTAGGTATATTCAGGCTTTAACTCAATATGTCTAAGCATAGGTCCACTTCGCTTTTAAGGAGAATAGACACTGGGGGATCCGTTGTGTGCGCTTTTATACTGTTGCATGATAATGAGGTACAGGTGTGCATATCAGACCCTGCAAATTATTATTATAATGCTTTATTCTTAAATGATTAATTTTGACAACATCAGCATTGCATGACTATGAGTACAGTGTGTATTAGCATGTAAATTTCAATTTCTGTACAGTCTTATCTCTAATTGTCATAACATTCAAACTTCATATTAAGAAATTATTTTAACCCAAAAAGCAACTATGCTTCCTTCAAACTGGTTGTGTTTAATGTTTTCTGGATTACAATCCACAATCAAAATAATTTGACATTTAATTATTCCAGCTGCTCTGAGAATAGATAATGATGATATTTATAACTAATAATGCTAAATTAAACAACAATTAAATAATATTTTAGAATTTCATTAATCAGGGACTGATGCCGGCATGTGCCTGTTTGGCGAGAGTCATCTTGTATTCGTGCATCTTTGGAAGCGTTGCCGTGCAAACAGTTTACTCGAGTCACAAAAAATGTTGTGCACATCGTTACGCGAAATGAAGTTGCGTTCACCCAAACCAAACTTCCGCTAACACCGCGATGGCCTAGTATTTGGCGCACAAACCCGCATCGAGTATACATCAGGCTTTACTTGACTTGTGCTCTTTCAGCATTCTTCTTGCCTGCACGAGAACGAGGTGCGCGGCTGTCCTCAAACCCTCCTGATGACAAAAATAATGTGGATGGTGCACAGATGCGGATGGCTGAAGTATACTTTGACTTTTACGGCACCTATCTATTAACAAATTATGCCATGCCTCCTGCTAACTTTGCAAGATTACATGCAATTACATTACATTAATTGTACAATATCTGCAAAATTAAAACTATTGTTAATGTCTGAATACTGTATAAAGCAAGATTTCTCTGTCTCTGTTCCATCCACGTTATGTAATCATTGTGTTTGTGTCTGTGTTTGCGTACAGGGAAAATGTGGTGATAGAGTTGGATTATTTCCATCTAACTTTGTTCAGCGAGTGCGTCCAGGTGAACGTGTCTGGAAGGTGACACAAAGTGTCCATGGCAGCAAAGACCTGGGCCACCTGACTGTTAAAGAGGCTCAGGTAACACACACATACTGCTTATTAATAGTTAGTAAGATAGTTAGTAAGTTCTTAAGCTGAGGTATGGAGTGTAATTAAAGGATCTAAAATATGATGATGCAGAAGAAGGCATTCGTTTGTATTTATAACCACTGGTAAACAGCCATTTAATTGCCATTAATTGTAATAATTCTGTGAGATTTTTGCTTGCACAAGGAGTCTGACAACAGTGAGTGCTCCACATAGAGATCTGATCTGATTATCATCCAGTCTGTCTGGGACGACATGAAGAAACAGAACAAACTGACAGACTAAAGCCTAGCTCACACTTTATGTTTTGGCCATGATTTGAAAATATAGATCCTAAAAAAATCATATAGTCCCAGGCTAAATCTATAGTCTTCGATCACTGGTTTGATATATTAACTGGCAGCCGATTAATGGCCTTTGTGATCAAATTTTACCAGGCAGTGTTATGGCATCTTTCCATTTATGGCCCACAAATAATATACATATAATGTACACTCCCCTGCAAATGTATTGAGACAGTGAGGCTAAATCCTTTATTTTAGCTGTAGACTGAAAACATTTGGGTTCGACATTAAAAGATGAATATCAGAGAAGAGATTTCCATGCTAGCTTTTATTTTTAGGTTATTTTTCTGGATAATTAACAGATTACAGTGAATAATACTTATTAATTAGTTGCAAATCCTTTGCTTTCTATAACTGCATCAAGCCTGTGACCCACTGACATCATCAAACTTTTGCATTCTTCTTTTGTGATGCTTTTCTAGGCTTTCAGTGCAGCCAATTTCAGTTGTTGTTTGTTTTGGGGAATTACTCCCTTCAGTCTCTACTTTAGCATGTAAAAGGCATGAGTCACTCAATCAGATCCTGCATTAGTCAAAATCATGACAGTCCACCATATGAATAGCTAATTCAATCGCATGTGAATAAATGCAAATATTCCATAAAAACACCAGGTAAAGACGGTCAGGACCGTGGTGCCAGTTTTCTTCGAAGTACGATTGCGTATGAGAGGATGCTGACAGAGACAGAAATGCTACAACCTGTTCATGCGCGAGAGCAAAGCGGTAAAATAATATATTTACTGATTACTAATTTGAATCAGTACAGTATAAGAAAAATAATATCTTAAAATTAAAAGCTGTTTTTTTTTTTTTATAAAATTTATTAAACTATCTACTCTAAACTTTTCAGTCAAGGTAAATATTTTAAAACAGTAAGTTCAAAAAACAAAACACTGAGAAAATTTGAAATTACTGAAAGTAGCTGAACACGTTCTACCATTTCTGCTCTATTTTGGTTAGCACATAAAAACTAGTTCCAAACAAAGATCACAGCAGTCGCGCATTTCAAAGCAACACTGAATCAATCATTTTCAGATTCAATGACCCAGAAAATATATTCATAAACCATTCATAGCGACAGGAGCTTGTTTCATGCTGATTTTATTAATTCTTATTATTAAAATGTAAAGATAATATGTTATAAAAATGTAAACAATTAAGGCAGTAAAGTATACTTCTATTTTATTTAATGAATATAATACTTGATAGTTTTTGTGAAAACCTGCATCTGTAAATCATGCTTTTTACAAAAATAATTTTTTATATATATAATTTGACTGGTGAGTATCACAGTGTGGTTTAGCGTGAAATAAATGAGTTTAATCATACACATATACAGGATAAGTACCTTGGGCAGGTACCAAACGGCCAGATAAACTAAACCCACATAAAACATAGACGAGATAAACAGAACTGAAACCACAGGACTTAAATACACAACGTAAATACTTAATAAATAAGACACAGGTAAAAACGCTAAGACAATTAACTAATAATAAAGTAGGTCACACAGAACACATGGCACACGACAAAAACAATAACACAAAGGAGTCCACGTGTGACAGTGAGAGGGTTCATTACTGGACTTCAAGCCATTTTAGTTGAAGACCCCTGCTCTATAGGGTTTAAGTCTGGAGATCTGCATGATGAAGGATCTCCCAATACGTTTAGCATCTTTCTTTAAATTCTTAGTTCATTTTGCTGCTGCCATCAGATGTTACATCATTAGTGAAAATTAATGAGCTCATGCAAGAAGAAGCCCTAGCCGTGACATTACCTCCACTGTGTTTCACAGATGGGCTTGTATGTATTGGGATCATGAACAGATTCTTTCTTTCTCCATACTTTAGCCTTTTCGTGACTTTGGTAAAGGTTTATCTTTGTCTCCTCCATCCATAAAACTTTGTCCTAGAATTTTTGAGGCTCATCTCTGTACTTTTTGGCAAATTCCAGCCTGTTCTTCCTATTCTTCTTGCTAATGAGTGGATTGCATCTTTTGGTATAGCCTCTGTGCTTGTGATCATGAGGTCTTTCTTTGGTCTACCTGTTTAAGGTCTGTTACTTAGTACACCAGTGGCTTCTTTCTTCTTCAGGATGTTTCAAATGGTTAAAAATGGGTCTAAATGATTGTTCATTGACTATGATTAATTTTCCTTCTTCTCTCAGATGCACAAATGCTTTTTTCAACCATACATCACTCTCTGGTTTTCATGTTGGTTACACCTGTTAACTATAAATGCAGTTTCAACCGGCAAAACCCAAATCTGAAACTGAGCATAGACATTCAGTGCTAATTATTGTTTGAATAATCATTGTGATAGGACACACCTGGGCAACAAAGTACACTTATCACTCCCATGCTCCAATACATTTGCTCACATGAAAAATGTGTGGGTTCAAACAAACGTTGTTTGTCAGATCCAGATGCAAATACCTGGAAATAAAAGCTGTCATTTTAATCTCTTGTCTGATATTCATCAAAACCAAATGTTTTCAGTCTACAGCAAAAATAACTGCATCACTGTTTCAGTGAGGGAAGTGAATATGGAAATATTTGCTAATTTATTTGTTGCAACATGAAAAACCAACATGGTTGTTGGCTGGCCTAGAACATGGGCGGGTATACTTTATGCCGCAGCTGGGGGCACAGTTACGTCACAGTCTGTGTTATATTCACATTTTTCAGTGGTCTTTTTTTAGTCACAAGATTTACATAAGAAGGATGAAACAATGTTGTTTGAGGCCCAGGGTATGTCATTTCCATGTTTTTGTTCAACTACACCAAGATGAATACAGTTTTCTATTCTATGGCACCTTTTATTTTTATTACTGATCAGATGAAATGCATCTCAGAGATGAAAAGATTATATGATTCAATGACTTTGTTTTTAGTGAAATAAATAGTAGGAAAATGAAACATGTGAGCATATATCTAAGGTAAAGGCTTCAGTTTATTTTACTCTTGTTCTCTTTCACCTTGAAACCACATTTCTTTTTGTCATAGATTTGTGTCGGTAAAAATGAAGAAGCTGATGGCTTTCTAAAGCTAAGCAGTGGTAAGAAGAGAGGTCTGGTCCCGACTGATTCACTGGAGGAAATATAATTTATCACAGAAACCTTTTGTATTATGTCAAATGCATAATATTAGCTGCATTAAAGGTCCCATGTCATACATATTTTTGGAGTTTTATTTTAGGAGATTAAGAATATATATTTGTGGTATAAGTAACAAGAGTATTTATTAAGTATTTATTAGCCTCTCTTCTGATTGGCTTTTTTTTGAGTGATGCACGACCAGGCCAATCAAATGTAACAACATCACAAATATGTCACCAAATACAAATGAAAAGGTAGACTAATGTGGCTCTTTCAAAAAAACACATATTTGGATATATAAGGAAACTAAAATATCACCTTCTTGTGATGTTGGGTGCCAGAATCTACGTAATACAGCCTCAAATTAGAAATAGATTGTATGCCCGATTTTACTGCCTGACAAAAAAGCTGTGGTAAAACACTATAAAACGAGTGGACTGGACAGAAATGATTGTCAAAAATACTTGAGTTTGCTATTCCTATCAGAATAGGTTCAATAAAGTATTGTCTTTTGTTGTTATGTGCACGCTTAAAGTTTAATTGCATCTCATGACTAGTGACTAGTTGTTAGTGACCAGTGATGTTAGCTGGAATAATAACATAGCTGTAAAATTTGTTGCCTGATGACACTGAAATGCATACATCTTCATCACGACTAGATAGACATGGTTTTGTACCTACTATGCACGTGAGATCTCACCTCATAGATCCTGTCAGATCATCCATCAATCCATGTGAGTGTACAGTTACTAGGGGAAACTCATATTTTTTAATGCCATGAGACCCTTGAAGAACTTTTTTTCAATCTGATTGGATCCTCATGATTGATGCTTTTATTTGTTTTTTGGGAAAAAAAAGTGTTTTTTCCTGTTATTCAGGCAATGTGTTATGTTGTTGTCATGTATAATTCCTAGTGCAGTAGAATAGAAATTTAACAACTCCTGGAGAACATTAGGGGGTTAATCTCAAAAAAAATACTCTGCTGTTTCAAAAACTATACAATTTCCATTAAATTCTAACAATGAATACATTAATGATGTTTTTAATGAATGGAAATGATAAGAAATGAATATTATGAACTGGGCAAGTAACAGTTTTGTTCTTATCCATTAAACACAAACTTTCACAATATCTATATTTTAGGAATTTATAATGAACACATACACCTTCTAAAGAAAAGTAAAGTAAGAAATAAAAATTCTATAAAACACACACTCTTTTTGTGCTTGATACTGTAATCTTGTTTGTGTGTCTGTACAATAAGTACAGTTACTTTCCTGTAAGAAAGCTATGAAAGAATATACGAGCATAAAATGAGATTTTTTTAAAAGGGGTATGTGTTCACACACTTAGGAAAGAAAACTATGTTCCAAGCAATATACTGTACACGATTTAAAATCTTTTAATGGTGGAAGATTCAGTTTTATGAGTTGCTATTTTATAAGATATGATTATAAAACATGACTTGCTTAGCAAAACAAATAAATATTAATGGAACCCCACACTGACATTTTTTTCAGATCATGCACCTACTTGCCTTACATAAAAGTGTGACTTTGATTTCAAAAGTGGCCTTAATTTCATATAAACCAATGAAAATAGACTACAACCTATTTTACACTATCGCTGCTGTACATCTATTTTTGCCTGCCCTCATTCTGGCAGACATCATGCGTGTATGTGTGTGTATTTAGTAATCAGTACACTAAAGTAGGGCAGATTTCAGAGATGACGAAACGGTAGAGTGCAGTAAGATGTCCTCATGAGAACATTATTTATTGACATTTTATTTTAGTTATTATCTCTGTCATACAGCAGATGTTTTACCTGAAACAAACTAGTCCTTAAAACGTAACAAATTGAGGTATTACTCATTATTTAGAAGACATATTAGGTTCTTTGTAGATACAATGTTTAAATTAATAGTTCACTCTAAAATGAACATTTTCCAGTTGTTCTGAATCTGTATGAAATTCTTTGTTCGGCCACACACAAATAAAGATATTTTGTAGAAAGTTTACTTTCAATGGTGACTCAAAAGTAAATGGTGTGTTGAGAGGAACGCATTACAAAAGTAACGTAATTACAGCAATATATTCCTTTTTGCTTTAACGCAGTAATATAAGGCATCATCAATAACATTTTTGTAATATATACTCATTACAATTTTAGCACATTTACTTCTAAATATTAAGACACATTTCTAGCCCTAACTAGTTTTGAAATGTAATTTTAGAAGCCCGTCAACATAGACATATACCTAAAGTTGAAGAATACGGTAGAAGGGAGCCGAGGCGAAAGTATTTATTATATTTGATTATATTTGCATTCCAAGCTATGACAGCACATTCTGCAACCCATAGCCTACTGTTAAAATAATGTTTTATAAAGATTGATTGTTTAGAATATGTATTTTTATTTGCAATGTCAATTTAAATTTGTACTGTTGGGTTGCTTTTGAAACATTTGATAAAAAAATAAATGATATTTTAAAATATCATTTAAAATGTTATTTTTTTTGCAAAGATAAAGAACAAAATATGCTCTTACATATTAACAAGGTCATAGTCAGATGTATTTAATCAAGAGTAACCAAAAAAAAAGAAAAACTGTTTCTATTGTTGACCCCGTCACAATTACAGTGTACAATTTATGTTGTTCTACATTTGTGCAAAATACCACCTGGTTCTGATTGACCACACTTGTGAGTCAACAGAAAAAAATGTATCTTTGTCCAAAACATTATATTTATTTTATTATTTTATTTCTGAAAAATGCTCTCCTCTACAGCGTCCATTCAAAGATGTGGATGGAGCATGAACACCTACAGACGTGGACAAAATTGTTGGTACCCTTTGGTCAATGAAAGAAAAAGTCACAATGGTCACAGAAATAACTGTTATCTGACAAAAGTAATAATAAATAAAAATTCTATAAATGTTAACCAATGAAAGTCAGACATTGTTTTTCAACCATGCTTCAACAGAATTATTTAAAAAAATAAACTCACGAAACAGGCATGGACAAAAATGATGGTACCCCTAGAAAACACTGAAAATAATGTGACCAAAGGGACATGTTAATTCAAGGTGTGTCCACTAATTAGCATCACAGGTGTCTACAACCTTGTAATCAGCCATTGGGCCTATATATATGGCTCCAGGTAATCACTGTGTTGTTTGGTGATATGGTGTGTACCACACTCGACATGGACCAGAGGAAGCAAAGGAAAGAGTTGTCTCAAGAGATCAGAAAGAAAATTATAGACAAGCATGTTAAAGGTAAAGGCTATAAGACCATCTCCAAGCAACTAGATGTTCCTGTGACTACAGTTGCACATATTATTCAGAAGTTTAAGATCCATGGGACTGTAGCCAACCTCCTGGACGTGGCCGCAGGAGGAAAATTGATGACAAATCTAAGAGACGGATAATCCGAATGGTAACAAAAGAGCCTAGAAAGACTTCTAAAGAGATTTAAGGTGAACTTCATGCTCAAGGAACATCAGTGTCAGATCGCACCATCCGTCGTTGTTTGAGCCAAAGTGGACTACATGGGAGACGACCAAGGAGGACACCATTGTTGAAAACGAATCATAAAAAGCAAGACTGGAATATGCCAAACTACATGTTGACAAGCCACAAAGCTTCTGGGAGAATGTCCTGTGGACAGATGAGACAAAAATCGAAGTTTTTGCCAAGGCACATCAGCTGTATGTTCACAGACGAAAAAATGAAGCATATCAAGAAAAGAACACTGTCCCTACTGTGAAACATGGAGGAGGCTCTGTTATGTTCTGGGGCTGCTTTGCTGCGTCTGGCACAGGGTGTCTTGAATCTGTGCAGGGTACAATGAAATCTCAAGACTATCAAGGAATTCTAGAGAGAAATGTACTAGCCAGTGTCAGAAAGCTTGGTCTCAGTCGCAGGTCATGGGTCTTGCAACAGGACAATGACCCAAAACACACCGCTAAAAACACCCAAGAATGGCTAAGAGGAAAAAAATTGGACTATTGTAAAGTGGCTTTCTATGAGCCCTGACCTCAATCCTATTGAGCATCTTTGGAAGGAGCTGAAACATGCAGTCTGGAAAAGGCACCCTTCAAACCGGACACAACTGGAGCAGTTTGCTCATGAGAGTGGGCCAAAATACCTGCTGAGAGGTGCAGAAGTCTCATTGACAGTTACAGGAAGCGTTTGATTGCAGTGATTGCCTCAAAAGGTTGCGCAACAAAATATTAAGTTAGGGTACCATCATTTTTGTCCAGGTCTGTTTCATGAGTTTATTTTTTTTAAATAATTCTGTTGAAGCATGGTTGAAAAACAATGTCTGACTTTCATTGGTTAACATTTATAGAATTTTATTTATTATTACTTTTGTCAGATTAAAGTTATTTCTGTGACCATTGTGAGTTTTTCTTTCATTGACCAAAGGGTACCAACAATTTTGTCCACGTCTGTAAAATGCAATCTTCTTATTTTGAAATTAACATTACTAATTAATCATGAATTAATCATAGTATAAACATATACCATTCCAACACCCTATCGGTTTGTACTGAGTTCATCATACCTGTCCATGACAGAAATCATGTCACACTCCAGCAAGGGCATAGCCAGTGTTGGCGTCATTCATTACTCAAAAAAGATTTCTTAAAATTGTAATATTTTAATAATTCTTGCTCATTTATCACATGGGTGCTTTCTCTTCATCCTCTGCAAATGAAGCTACAGTAGGTAGTTCAGAGACATTTGAATTAATTAGCATTTGTGATCGACAACGCAACTGATTGTGTCAAGTAGGCTATACTAACTTTTTTGTTATCACAATACGCCCCTGTAATGTGGCCTAAGCTTTTGTTCTTAATGGCATTTTTTCTCTTACATTACTTTTACTAATATACAACTTTTTATAGTAGTTTTGAAACCAGTACTTTTACACTTTTACTTATTAAAAAGCTTGATGTTGGACCCACAACTGATGTCAGTACAAGCAGCTGACATGTCAGTGGTCTCTTCGTTCGAGAAGAACATTTAAAAATGTTAATATTGAATGATTGATTCAAATTTGATTTTCCCTATGTATTAGGAACGTTTTTACTTGGTTTATGTGAGCGTTATAGAAACATAACATTTTCAAGATGATAGAATGTATTCAACGTGGAAAATATGCACATTTTAAATGTTTAAAGAACATTCACTTATAAGTTTATAATGGATGTTGTATATGCGATTTCAATTTCTAATCCAGGTGCAGGTGTAAACGTTCCCGAGGACCTTAAAAAGGTTAAAAAAAAAATTAAAAAAAACTTGAAACAGAAGATGTCATCCTGTCCTCTTTCCTGTTGTTGGGGGTTTCAAAACAAGTCAATCAAAACTCCCAGTTAAAAGATCACCATTTAATTAAATTAAAAGAAAATTTATAGGCTGTTTCACAAATGCGGCTTAGATTAGGCCAGGACTAGGCATTGGTTTAAATAATATATTTAAAATATGCAAGTATTATTGTTCTGTGTCAAGGTGCACACCTGTAATGTTTTCTACGACATTTTTGCTTAAAGATACATCAGAGCAAGATATTTTCAGTTGAGACAGCTCAAACATACACTTTAGCCTAAGACTAGCTGAAGCCTCATCTATGAAACCAAGGGTTCATACAATAAGACAATTAACCTCATAAAACGGTTTAGAGTGACTAAATTTCACAAATGCTGATATTCACATGAAACAAGATTAAATAGGTTACTGATATTTCATGTGTAAAAAAAAAAAAAATAAACAAGATGTTAATAACTCCCCATGGATGGTCTTTAAGGCAGCTGTGTGGAGCGGGTGCTGATCACTATCTGACTGGAGAAAGCCCAGCCTACTACAAAGCTTGAGCAATCACCAGAGGCCCTTCTTCATCCTGTAGGCCACAGTTTTCTGTAGAGCAATTTCTCAAATCAACTCTTCATAATAAATGCACTTTACACCGAATTGGTACAGAGAATTTATGACACTAATATATTGTCCTGGTAAAGCAGTTTCACAATTTAGAAATTTATTCTTAGATAAACTGGGGTTTGCATTCACCAAAATTAGAAAAAAATTAAATTTGGGGGGGGCTGCGCCTCTCCTTTGTTCCATTTTGCATTTTATTGGCAAGAGGAGAATTGTCTAAGCCCGATCGGTGTAAATGTTTTAAACGAAATTGAGCATTAAACTAGGCCAGTTAGTAGTTATTAGCTATACCTAGCAACACTCTTCACGTCACTGGAAGGGTTTCTGTAAACCATAGCCACGCAATCTGAACTTTCAGTGTAACACTTGAGGTAGTGGTTTCGGGTCTTGCTGTACAATGTACATTGTTTTGAACCAAAATATCCAGCTCTCAGCCCCAGTTACTATAGAAATGGATAGAAGGCCGACTGACAAAACTAAATACTTTATTTTTTCAAATATACACAACTTAAATCTCAGTTGTTTCTCAAAACAAAATAGCAATACAAACTTCTGTACCTCAAGTACAAACACTTGAAATCTTTCAAACTAAATGCATGTCAGCATGACACTCATGTATATGCAAAAAGGAAAAAGAAAAAAAAAAACCCACACTACTTAACAGCCACCTTAGCTGGACGGATACTGAACAGGTCTCGGAGGTTTACTTCAGGATCAACATGGTGTGGAATTTTACGCTCATTAAAGAGGCCTGTCAGATCAGCTTCTAGTTTGGCCCTTGGAGAGATCTTCATGCGTAATGAAAATAGAGAGCGAAGGTCTTCAACCAGAGGATGGCGGTTTTGCCCTTCCAAGCGTTTCTGCCAACTCTTGCTGCTCCGCTTATGTGGGCGCTTGGTACAAATAACCACAGTATTAATTACACTTATGATTCAATAAACAACTTCACTTAAAGTGTAATAAAGCACACAATGCAGTTAAAGCAAGAAACCAACATTCTTAACTTTAAAAAAAAAAATTGAGCCTCTTTTGATGTCGACTAGTGTACTGTGAGGGACAGAACTACCTTGAGTTTGGCAACATCAGGTTCATGGCGTAACATGTGGCGGATGAGGCTTTCCTGTTGAAACGTCACAGGAGAGGCAGGGGTTACAAACAGTACTTCAGTTAAAAAAAAAAAAAAAAAAAAACCCACACACACACACACACACCACTCAACCATCTGATCCATGTTCCACAAAATGTACTCACACGCATAGCAAAACTCTTGCAGCAGCCAGGAAAGGAACAGCGGTGTGAAAGCAGCTGTAGATGGATCTTTCGAATATGATGCTGCAGGTTGAAGGTGGTGGAGAAGTAAGCCTGGCAGCCCTGACTAGGACAGAGCAAAACCGGCTTCTGTAATGCATGCGTTCGCTTGTGTCTCCTTAAAGCATCACGCTTCCTGAAGGCTTTTTTACATACCACACAGGTAAATGATACTGTTGAAAGGAAAAAATTGTCTTTAGATCTGTTGTGACAAAACCCCACAACACAGACACAAAAACCAAACCACTTACCAAACGAGCACTGTACATCTAAGCAAACAAACTTTCCCTGGTTTACCTGGGTGACTTGCCATGTGTCTTTGCAAATTCCTCCAGGTGAGCGCACTGACAGGGCATTCAGCATGAAGACAGCGGTAACCTGAAGAAAAGAAAAAAACCAAAAAAACAAGGCAGTATCCACACTGTCATTCAGCAGAATCTGAACCAGTAAAGAGACTTGGGATTAACCTTAACATGCGAACAGATAACAGTTAATGTGCTTAAACATAGTGATCAATTGATGGGTTAAAGTTCAGGTGAAAGCAATGAATCCTCACCTGAATGTCTCCGATCATGCGCTTTTCGCGCAATGTGAGATTTAAACCTCATTCCACATCCGCCTTTCAAGCATCTTAAAACGAAAAAAAAGGGATTTTACGTTTAGGGGTTACACAGCATTGGTTATTAAAACGCAATGTAAAGACCCACCTGAAACTGGGTGTACCGTGAGTCGCCAGATGCAGTTTTAACGCTCGACGTTTCCTAAACGTCTTTGCGCACTGTGGATCTTTACACTGAGAAAAGCGGACTCCATGTTGATTATTAGCATAAAGTGCGTTTAAGCGAGCAGCAAAATGTGGGCAATAATTGTGTGGTGGGGGGAGGAAAATAGCAGTCCAACCTTGAAATGTTCGCGTTTTTCGCTGTGAGCGTAGCGCATGTGCCTTTTAAGTTTATCAGCGGTGAAGAAGCTTTTGCCACAAGCAGCGGCACTGCACCTGCTCAACGACAAGCACATGCTCAGACGCACAGAGAGGAGGAAAAGCATCCATTCACAAGTGTAGAACATTTTCTAAACGGGCCACTTTTACCTTTGCCACCATGCCAGTTCGCGCGCCACCTCAATTAATGCTACCCCATAACTAAACTTAAGTATATTGTGTTAAGCCAAGTTGGTCACATGTATCTAAAAAGCATATGCAAACCTCACTATTAGAAAAAAAAACTAGCCGTTTCGAATGACATTACTTAAAGTTTTTCACTCCGCTGTGTATCAAAACATGTCGGCTCAGGTGCGATTTACGGGTGAAACTGCGTCCACATCCTCCTACAACACACTTGTGAGGCCGCTGAAAAATAAATAAATAAATAGGCTGACCAAACGCAAAAAAAGAGCATAAGAGCGTTAATAATAATAATAATAATAATAATAATAATAATAATAATAATAATACTTACTGCACCGGTATGCACGGTCTCGTGCTCCAGCAGACGCCACTGACGAGTGAATGTAGCGCCGCAATCAATGTAACCGCAGTTAAACAGCTGCTGTCGCGGCACAGCGTCCTCTTTCTTAACTACCCGGGCGTTCATCATTTTCAAACGCTTACGTAACTATATCGTTACAGTTTCTATCTGATTATTATGACTTTGCTTCGTTCAATTCACATTAATAAAATAAAAGATTTTCTCTTTTTGAATTATATACACTCCGGTCACCTGCAGATGATTGCGCTAATGATGTTTGGTAATAGGATAAAGATAGATTATTAAATGTAATGAGAACACAGACGTGTTAAGAACAAAGAGGTCTGAATAAAGATTGCATTAGATCCGGGCCCTTTTATTTTTAGCGAAGAAGGGGTTGACCCCGTTGCTAGATATGACCGTCTTTTGAAGACTGTGATTGGTTGAATGCCCCCTATAGACCCAATATAGTCTGCCAGAACCTGACTTTGACCCTGGGATAACATTGTGATTAACCATTTTATAGTAAGTTTAGGCTAGAGGTCATTCATCTATCATTTCCTCTGATTTTAGGCATTACTAATGGGTAAGGTTAGGTTTAGGTGTAGAAAAATGGTCAAAATAAAATGTTTGTATTAAAATGTTGTTCCAGGGTCAAGAAAATATGTTGACATAGAAACACATAGAACTCAGCAATATCAGCATGTGCATATAGTGTGGCTATGTGTAACCCACTTTTAACCCAACTAATCTTAATTATTTGTCTTATTCTTTGAAGGGACCGATGTTGCAACAATACAGAGCCTTGGTGTCTTTGATTGGTGTGTGATATCAAAGTACCACAAGATCATATGGAGAGTTTACGGAACCATCCGCTATTAAACGCTCTCGTAGTAGTTTCATCGGTCGCTGCAATCACTTTATTTGGAGAAACAGATTTATTTACATTAATGAATGTACCCTAACTAATTCAGTTAGTAATGGAGGCTTAAATGTGCTTGCTTTCAGCACTTCAAAAACTATTTGAAAGTATATATGGATTAAGCATTACTTTCAGTTGGTATTTAATTCCTAGTCTGATCTTTGAAAAAATAGATGGGCTTCCTCATCTTTTGCAATGTAATTTTGAAATTAGTCAGATTCCAGTTAGATTAAGTAATTTTCATAGGCAGGTGCTTTTATCTGTCACGGATCTGTCAGGTTGTGCCACTACACCTCTCGCCTGAGCACTAACCAGCCACACCTGCACCTCATCAGCACAGTCACCAAGAGCACTACATAAGCACACACCACAGTGCAGTCAGTGTCTGGACTTGTGTGCATGTGTGTGAAGTATTGGTTTACTTCTTGTGGGTCTCTTTTAAGTTCCAGTGTCTCTGTCAGCATTTTTTGTGGTGTGTTCAAAGGGTCTCCTTTGTCTCTTCTGTACCCCTGGTTCCTGGAAAGAATAAGAACTGCTTAGTATTGTTGTGATTCCAGCTAAAGGCTTTGAAGGACTATACACTGACCTGATTCCTCTGCCATAGACTTCCCATGCTCATCTGTGCAAGTTTTACCTCCTGTGTGAGTCTACATCTGTTACACTATCTTGGTTGTTCATCTATAAACAATTTTCTCCAAACAAATGTCTAATTTGGAATAATAGGTGTATATAACATTTAAACATTGAAAATGGGCACCTGTATACCAATGTAGAATTTCTTTAAAGTATAATTTCTAAAGAATATTGTTTGATGCTATATCGTCTCTTTAAAGGAAATGTGAATAATGGGAGTCTTAGATTTGATATTACAATTAAATAAGTTTACGATTACTTTTAGGAAGTTACAGAAGCAGAATATAACCCAATATCTTCTAAAACCTTTTGGCATTGTAAATTTGTGTACATTGGAAAATGCATGGTTGCTGCAAAAAAGAATAAATAAGGTGAAGTACACTTTTATACCCTGCTAAAACACTTAATTGCATTTTATAGTAAAATGTTTTGGATGGATTTGTAAGGCCTTTTTTACATGAAGGTTTGTTTATATATATATATGAATGAAACTACTGCAATAGGTGAGTCTGTGTGAACTGCTTGACAGCTGGGGATGGTCAACCCCGTTCCCAGCGCACGCGTGCTCATGCTGATTAGTAAATGCCATTTTTCCACTAGAAGTAATCAAGTTTGTTTTGTTTCTGCATAATTGTCATGGGATGAGTTCTTTCTGATTGCAGTTAAACCTACAATAGTAATGTTTAAAGTTCTTAATTATTTGCTCTTATTTTTGATTTCCAATGTAGGGGTCTAGGAGAAACGTCTTAACTGAACAAAGAGAACACGTATTCATCATGTTTAATTTAAGTATTGTGGTTTCCTGACCTTTAAGGGCTTCTGTAATGCTACAGAATGAGGATTTTTCACCATCCAACACAGTGTTCAAGAGTTGTATCGGCTGAGCTTGACTCAACTGTTTAGTACAGTTTCTTAGGTTATTGTTATTTTTGACTGGCATATAGAAAAATTATGGGATAAACCTTATTGTCAATGCTTACCTATAGGTCTTTAGGTGATGCCTCCTTTCTGAGAGCCATTCAGTGTTTATAGAAATCAAATAAAGGTCAGAAAATTGCTCACCAGTCTCTAGTGTTTGATTAAATTGGAATGACTTTTTGGGAAATTATTCATCTCCATATAAATATGACAAACGGTTGAAGCAAAGTTTTTTTTAATAATTTTTTTCTGTGTAAGAACAAAAACCCTATGTATCTCAAGACACCAAACCACTGCGAAATACAAACAAAACCCACTTGTGATGATTAGGGTATATTTTTGTAACCTTTGAATTATGAATTACTTCCTGCCTCTTGTCACTAGATTTAGTCCCCTTGTTCAAAATAGCTGATGACGATGTTCACATTTTATTTGTCGTACTCCGTTTCTTTCTACATTTACACTTGTTATTAAATCTTAGGTGTACTTCCCTTCGGTCTTAAGCATCTAACAGGCTCTGACTTTGTTCTGTAATTGATGGGAGAATTAAGAGCGGCTCACATTTTCAGTGAAAGGAAGCATTTTAACCATCCAGTCAACCATCTAGTTGTTCTTCCTGATTTGCATCTTAAACTGGCTGGTGTAGCACTCAAATTCCATGTTTCGGGGGAACATGATAATCTTAGGGGTGCCGGTGTCCTTAACTGTAGAAGAATTAAAGAGACAGATAAAGAATGAAATGGTGACAGAAGTAAAGCGTTTTCAGTCGAGTAAAAATGGTAGGAAAGGAGATAGTACCACTGTGGTATTAATGTTCGAATGCAAAAACCTGCCGGAACAAATATTAAAAAAAATAAAAATTGGTATGTAGCATGCCCATTTGTAAAACCAGCACTGAGATGTTTTAAATGTCAAGGACTGGGACATGTGGTAGCAGTTTGCAAAGGGAGAAGATGTTGCAAATGTGGCGGAGATCATGAATATGGGCATGTGGTGAGGGTACTAAGCCTAAATGTTGTAATTGTGCAGGTCCTCACAATGCATCATTTCTAGGTTGTAAAGTCAAAAAACTAGCTAGAGAAGCATTGAAATAAAAAGCAGTACAACATATTTGTATGCTCAAACAGTTAAGCAGGTGCAAGATGTTAATGGAAATCTGAAGGAAAACAATACATCTCAGTTTAAAAACACATGCAGTCATAAATGTTTTCATGCAATAGACAATCTTGTAGTGAACAAAACATTTTGTAGCATTATTACATATTAATTGCTTCACTGAAACAATGAAAAGAACTGAAAAGTTACATCCTAATATCAGTAATCCTCAAGTGTTGAACTGCTGTGGATATCTCAGTTAAACAGATTTAGACACTACTTGGACAAACTGAGGGAACCACAATGATGCGATCCTTCAGGAAAGTCAAAGAAGTAATAACATGAAATGAAAATACTACAATGGAATGCTCGAAGTTTGATTGCAAATGGCCAAGAGTTTAAAAGATTTGTATATCAACTGACAGTTTTACCAGACATTCAACTTCAATTATTATAGATGCAGCAGAAGAATCCTTTCCTAAATCAAGAAGGTAAAGTGTGGCTAAGGAGTGTTTCTTGGTGGAATGAAGAGTGCACAAAAGCTCGAAGATAGAAATAAAGCATATAGGGAGCTCAGGACAATATTAATATCTACAACTTGTAACCGAAGCAGACTCACACAGGAAGTAGGTAAAATTATGACATGGTTTATTTGCACAGATGAACAAGGACAGTCTATTGCAGAGGAACCGGGTCAGTATATTGTATTTAGAAAGTCCTTGATTGGAATCACAACAATACAGAGCACAGTTCTTTTCTTTCGCAGGAGTTAGGTGCACAGAGAAGACAAAGGAGTTCCTAGGAGCACCCACCACAGGTTGCTGTGATTGGGTGGTGGTAGAACCTGGCAGATCTGCCAAACAAATTTGATAATTTTTCAAAGAATCTGATTAGTAGAAAGATTTTATAATCTATTTGTTTGAACAATTTAAGTCAAGGTGGTGAAAGTAGAAAACAGAACTCCTCAGGGAAGCGCTATAAGTCCTATATTATTTAAAATAATGTTTAATGATGTGTTTGAACGAATTTCTACAGCATTACATGCTGATGATGGAGCAATGTGAAAGAGAGGGAAAATGTTAAATACACTGTATCTAAAATTCAGGACTGGATCTTGATTCTGACTGTCATGTCACCATATTCTAATTTGTGAGATAGTGAGTTGGTGGGTTTTTGTTAAATGTGAGCCAAAATCATCACAATTAAAAGAACCAAAGACTTAAACTACTTCATTCTGTGTGCATTGAATTTGTTCAATACACAAGTTTCATAATTTGATTTGAATTACTGAAATAAATCCACTTTTCCACGACATTCTAATTTACTGAGATGCACCTGTAGACCTCACAATATACACTTCAGACTCCAGCACAAGAGATGGCGATATGCACCTAAAAAGCTGGTATGCGAATGCCAATAAATCCACAGAAGAAGAAGAAGAGGAAGACGGGGCACGTACAATAACGAATGCTGTTTTAGTAATTTTAAGAGATTACATTTTATATGATCTTTTTATATTTACAATCAAGATGACTTGTCGCAACATGGTAAGTTATTACGTCATTACTGACGCTACAGTTTACACTGTTTTATCAACCACAAATATTTGACACTCTAAGTGTCTGCTAAATGACTTAAGTCACTATTTACTGGAGAAACGGTGTAAGTCATAACCTGCTCGGTCATTAACTGCATTAGTAACTTCGTTTACAGCAGTCGTGCTGCTTTGCTGTTTGCCTGTATTCACTAAAGCCTTCTGAAAAGAATATCTGAAAGTTTATTATGTGACTGACCACCTGAAGTGTTTCATTGATTCTGTTATTACTGTGGCATTCATTATAAAACACTCGCTGTACATTAATTTTGACCGCTGTGTTTTAGTGACCGAGAGCGCATATGCACTACACGGTACTCTGTTCGGTTGCGCATCAAACAACAACGGATATGCGACTCTTGTATGTCACTGTAATCGTCTTTTCCTTGATTACAATGGTCATCTATCAAAACCTTACCACCTTGGCTTGCTTTATCCAGCCGACAGCTGTAGTTTGCGTATCATATGCTCATGCAGCGCTCAGATGTTTGGAGCTGCCGTTCAGTCTGTATTTCAATTCTCACAGCACCATGCAATACAGAATATCAACTAGACCACGTACAAAAGAGGCGGTGCTGTTATTTGTTTTAAAATGTTTACATTTTAACATATCATAAAATTAGTGAATTGGATATAGGCCTACTTTAATATGTTTATACTTTAATATGGCATTAGTGTGATATGTCAGATTATATATATATATATATATATATATATATATATATATATATATATATATATATATATATATATATATATAAATAATTTTTTATTTTATTTTTTATTAACAACAATAAAACGGCTCAACTATGCACTTATAAAACACTTGTTTAACACAGCTGGGGTTTTTTTGGTTTGGTTTTCTCAGATTCCCGTGTTATCAAAAAGTTCAGTGTACATGAGGGACCCCAAGAGGGTGGAGGAGATATTAACATCCATGAGAAATGCTGGACCTAGCACACTACAGGTAAGCCTGTTTTAGCACTGGTCATTCACACCCATTTGAGACTTTTTCAAATCTTAGGTATTTAAAGTAGCAGAAAATTTGATGAGATGAGGGTGGGAAGACATCAACCAGCAAAACACAAACCTGCGATAGTCGTTATGCAGTGTTGTATATTAAAATGTGAATATCAGAGCTGGACTGGAAATCTGGCCTTGGACAAATCCAATCCATACTGCCCACCTCTGAAAGTTTTGCTGGGTTTTCTTAATGTGATTATCTGCAAACATAACTGGATACGGGTCTCTAATTAAATGCATCGATTTTATTTCTTTTAATTTAAAGGAAGGTTTTTTTTCTTTTCTTTTTTGTTCATTTTGCAAAAATATATAAAAGCATACATAAATGCAATTTACATAACTGTGATCATAAATAAGATATCATTTGAAGGCATGCATTTATGAATAAAAGTGTACTTTAAGTGAAAAGTATATTGCTTACAGAGAAACAGTATCTCAGGGGGAAAAAAGGAATTGGGGAAAAAAAGAAAAATACGGATATGATGGACCATAGATGAACTGATTAACCACTAGATGGCAGTATGACAAATGAAATATCCAGTTGTCACATTCATCAAAATTATAAACCAGTAATAATGATAAATATTATCGAAATGATGCTAATACATTTTTACTTTATCTTCTGCAGTTTTTTTTCTTTCAAGATAAAGGCAGGTTTTTTTGCAAGTTGGGAGAACCAGACAGTTAATTGTCGTTTTAAACAACTAAAACACACACACTTGCCAAACAGGGGCCTGTTTTAACAAGTTTATCAGATAAGCCAAGTTTATTTCAGTCAGCCTGACTTATTGTTGAGGATTAGCACATCTCGCATCTGATCACTTCTGTATTTTCTTTGATATATTGATCACTGAATCTAGGTCTGTGGAGGCTATATCTTTAACGCCAAGCATTTTTGCAAACTCTGCAGTTCTTCTTATTGATTCTTTTAGCTTAAAAGTTAAGAATGTACAGCACCTTAAATTGAAACTTCCCACTTTTTTTTCAATAATTTTAACTGGTCTGAGTGGTGAACACATCTTTTTTTCTGGAAAGTGCAAAGTGGTGTGTATAATGTATGTATATATATATATATATATATATATATATATATATATATATATATATATATATATATATATATATATATATATATATATATATATATATATATATATATATATTATCATTTTAGTATTGTTGTGATTTATTATTATAATGACTTTTTACTTCCTTTCACAAAAAATATTCTAACCTCCCAAGTCAATATTTTGTATTGACTCATTGCATCACAATTTTTTCATTGGCCCAATTGAATTTCTGCACTGCCCTGCACAATGTTCTATGGGGACAACTGTTGCCACAATTAAAAAACAACAACAATAAATTCAGTTGTGCCAATGGAAAATGTAAATGCAACGAGTCACTAGATTTCTGACTTGGAAGGACTAGATTTTTTTTACAGTGCACTTTGAATTAGTACTGTGTATGGAATAGGCTGTACAAATAAACTTGATAATTCTGCATGGTATTGTTGCTGTTAATGCTTTTATTTCTGTTTTAAATCCTAATGATAGCAATGAATGCCCTTTTTGTTTACTGTCTTCCATACCTTCTTGTATTTGCTTCAATCATCTAAGTTTTTTTTTTTAAGGGAAGGCATACGTGGTTGAACGTGATTCCACATATATTATTTTTCACACAGTAAAAATCTCTACCTAAAAATAAATGCTCTTCACCATCACATTTTTCTAAAGTTTCAGCAAAAACATGTAAAAACACCATTCTTTTTAACTGTAGGGTTGGCCTTTTACAACCTCTTCCACCTCAATAGAACAGGGAGTAAAACTATTAGCAAATAAATGAAGATTTATGGCTTAAAAGCAAGAGGCCTGAGTTCAGTTATCTCTCAGGATCATATAAACAAATTTTCTGAAAGATACTACATGTTTAATCAAGTCTGACTTACTTCCGAAAGCAATTTTTTTCATTGGACTGACTACCTTTCCAAAACTTGACAATTCTTTGATTAGATTTTTTGAGTGGTGGAACATTAGGCAACTTGACTTTCTTTGCAGATGTAGAAAGGGGAAGAACTGGAGTCAATAACCCACTAATTACCATTCATATCTCCACAACCTAGTTCGCTTTCTTAACTGCATACAAGAACAAAACAATTGCGTTATTCATTCTAGATGCTGTTAAAATACATTCATGGCCAACGACATTGCCGAAGGCCAGAATAAACTCCTCCACACTTCGTGGTGCTGTGTGAGAAACTAATGCTTGTGATGAGATTGAACAATTTGTTATTAAATGCAGAGACGGTCTCTTTAATCAATTTGACAATAATTGCTAGAAGTTAAGTGTCCCCAACAAAGCAAGCCAGAGGCAAAAGCGGCAAGGAACCAAAACCCCATGCATACAGAATGGAGAAAAAAAATACCTTGGGAGAAACCAGACTCAGTTGGGTCCAGTTCTCCTCTGACGGGACGCCCAGCACTTAACCTCCAGTTCAGTTTTAACCGCAGCTGTGTCAGATAGTGTAAATGACTTAGTGTGTCTGTGGAGGTGCATCAGGATCCGGTGATCTGTCCACGGGGCGCATCTAGGTGTTCTGGTCTCTGATGAATCCTCCCAATCACACCCCTCCAGGTGTCGCTAGCAACGTGAGCGTTGAAGTCCCTGAGCAGAACGAGTCTGAGCACTTTCCAGCACCCCTCCCAAGGACTCCAAGAACGCTGGGTACTCTACACTGCCATTCGGCCCATAGGCCCAACCTGAAGGCGCAGGGAGGCGACCCTCTCGTTCACCAGGGTAAACTCCAACACCTGACGGCTAAGCTGGGGGGCTATGAGCAAGCCCACACCAGCCCGCCACCTCTCACTGCGGGCAACACCATTGTAGTAAAGCCCCTTTCGAGGAGATGGGTTCCAGAGCCCAAGCTCACATTCCGGCCCCAGGCCTGTCTCCATGGTGGGGCCCCAGCTGCGCCGTACCGGGTGACATCGCAGCTCTATTTTTTGTTTTTTTCCATAGAACATGGGGGTGGACTGCTCTTTGTCTGGCTTGTCACCTAAGACCTGTTTGCCTTGGGAGACCCTACCAGGGGCATATAACCCCAGACAACCTAGCTCCTAGGGTCATTCAGTAACTCAAACCCCTCCACCACGTTAAGATGGCGATGTTAGGAGGGGCTGACACACCTCTGAAGCATTGCGTGGACGCAGGGGACAGTACCTCTAAACAGGCAGGTGGGGGTGGTGGTTCCTCTTTTTAAGAAGGGGGACCGAAGGGTGTGCTCCAACTATAGGGGGGTCACACTCCTCAGCCTCCCAGGGTACTGGAGAGAAGAATTCATCCAATAGTCGAACCTCAGCTTCAAGAGGTGTGCGTAGCTTTTACCCACACAATACAGAATTTCTTTCTTTCTCATACATTCATCATCCAGCATGTATTCGGACACAGACACAGTTTCAGACACATACAACAACACTACACTACTACATTGCATGCAAAATATTTCTGCCTACACCATCCAGTTTCAATTTAGGCTATCCATAACGGTAAAACAGATGTGCACACAGTTATTTCTTTTGAAATTAAAAACCTTCTTCTTTTTAATTCTCTAAATTTGGAGGAGCAGATTTTAAGATTTTAAGGCAGACTGGCAAACGACACAAACTAAGTATATAAGCAAAAATGCTTACCTTTGTCAATATATATGATAAATGAAATTATATATTGTGTAATGATATTGTCATTATTGCGTATGTGTTGGGGTTTGTTTTTTTTTTGTTTCTTTTCATTGTAAACCGTCACAGAAGTTTTATTTATATTACATTATTTACACATTGATGAACACGTAACCCAACCCCTCACTCTAAACCTACCATTTGTCAATAAAACACAAGATATAACAGGCAGATACATCTATAATCATTGAATATGAATCATTTTTGAATAAATAAAGTTTTCAGATGCAAAAAGATTGATGTGTGAGAAGAATAGACTCTATCGTCTACTCCGTCCGCCGTAAAGCTCTACCTGTTTGCAGTCTCTGTGCACAAATTTAAAAAATGCCGCCAGAAGAAGCCTTACATCAGCCTTGGTTGTGAAATACAATTGGCTCTTGTATGTCTTTTGTCCGATCGCGAACCAACCAAGGAACACCTGCACGCAATCATCACAGGCTGATCGGCCACACCTGCAGCTCAAGGGTGCATGAGCCATGCCACAAATTAGTCATTTTTCTCCAGACATCAGCATAATCTTTTCAGAGAAAGGTTCATTAAAACAATCCAAAAATATTTTTACAACATCAAACAAAATTGCTAATCTTGAACACTGTGCAAAGGTACGAAATCATCCTTGATTTTCCACATTTAAAACCGAGACAAATTAATTGACAGCCAAAATCCCAAGAAGTATTCTCCATTGTAAATTGTCACCTTTATTGCTAAAGGCGGTTTATACAAAGCTCTCCATTCTGGTTTTACATTTTTATTTAGACCAAAGAAAAACCTCCACAGTGTGTCTAATTTTTTTAGCAAGATTGAAGCCAAATGAACTGATTCAATGCCTAGAGAGTGAGCCACTATAACTGAAAATGACAAATCAAAACAGCCTCCAGCTACTTAGCTTCCCCTAAGCCGTCTAGAAACAAAAATATGAAAAGACACCCTAACTAAACTACATTCACTTAGCCAAAACAAGAATACATGGGGTGGCACTTGCCCCTAACCTAATGTATTATACAATGGCAGAATCCTACCTGTTGAAGTGTATGTCACGTGACCTTCTCCCCGGATGTTTTACAGTGTGAGGGGAAAAGGGAACGAAAAGGCCACACACACAGTGGGCAAGTGACACACCAAAATGAATACAATACACAAGGATAGCAAAGCAAGTAGCGAGCACGAACAGCAACAAAATGGGGGGGCTTATAGGTGGTCTGGCGTGCTCTTTTATCTGTGGAGGTCTTGACCGATTGAAGACTGTAGAATGGGTGACGTCAACACTGATGAAGATTCACAGGTGACAGGAACAAATGACTAGTAGCTAAGAAGTGAAAGTGCAGAAGAACAGAGAGGGTAAAAAAAACACATGGCATGTAGCAGGCACGTGATTTCTCATGAAATGGGTTGGCCTATTTGATCGATTTTTGTTGTTTATGTTGTAGGTAATCTCAGATTTTGATATGACTCTTACCAGGTTCTCCCACAATGGCAAACGCTGCCCAACATCCCATAGTAAGTACAACAGTCACTAATGGGGGGGTGGGGGGCATAACTTGCAGAAATATATATATATAGTAGCATCTAAAAACTAGATTTGAGCTAGATGAATTGTTTTATGGGTTTGGAATGACAGTGAGGGTTAGTAATTATGACAGAATTTTCATTTTGGGGTGAACTAACCCTTAAGGTCCACATTAATAGTTTCTCTGTTAACATACATATGTAAACATAATCTAAAATGCTGTAAACACTGAAAACTGTAAATAACCAACAGAAAATTAATTGGTGCTAAAATAGTTTATCTTGTGTGGATTTTGTTAAAATGAGTAATAAATTGTTTGCTTTCAGATATTCTGGACAATAGCAAACTGATCAGTGAAGACTGCAAAGCCAAGGTGAGAAAGCAAATGTTTTCTCTAATTAATATTTAAGCTTAGAACTCTCTGTGCAACTATAAACTAAACAAATGTGTTTGATGTTATATTCACAGTAACTTAACAATGTGTTTTTTTTATGCTAGCCATACCAAACATATGAAAACTACAGATCATACTAATGTTACTTTGTTTGCTTTATTTGTGTAAACTTCTTTTCTGAAGCAGAAATTCCATGCAGTTCCAAACTGTTTTAGAGACATGTGTTACTTCAACTTAGCACTGTATGGATTTCTATTTAATGACCAGGACAGTCTTCTTAAGGATTAAGGATTTTTTTTTTTGCAGCTGAAGAGTCTTCTGGATCACTACTACCCTATAGAGATCGATTCCACGCGCTCAGTTGAAGAGAAGTTACCACTCATGGTTGAATGGTGAGATACATCTACTTATTGCACAACTTGTCTTTCAACAACAAACAGAAGGCGAGCCTGTGATGCATGTGGTTCATATGAGGGTCCAAGTCTGGCTATTTGTATGTAGGAATTCACCAAAATATCCAATAATTGGTATCAGCTGATAAAAGAAGTTATCTATGATTGTTTAAAACAGCTGATGATCATAGCTGAAATCAGCATGAATGGACATCAGAAGGAGTGTTGAATGCTAAGCAGACCACTTACTAAAATGTATCATGTTAGTTATCTATGAAAAAAATCAGGTAACCTATTTATGCCCGCTAAAATGCCACAGTTTTAATTGTACATCTGTAAAAGTTGTTGAGGATTTTGGTTGTCGTGACAAATTTTCCTAGCTTTCTTAAGAAATATAAGCTTTGGCTTTGTTGTGTGGTTGTTGCTGGTTTGCTTCCTATCATTTTGTTAGTTTTTGGTTTTTGGGTTGTTTTTAAAACTTTTTTATTTAAAAATTTACAATTTAAATTTACATTTTTACCTGTTTACATTGTACATACATATATTTTACATTTTATTTTATTGTCATATTATTTTTATTTGATGTATATTTTTGTTGTATTTATTCTACATTTCTACATTTTAAATACATTTCTTTCTCTTTTGCACAGTCTTGGAATGTACCAGACTAACATTTCACTACAAATTGTATATGACAAATAAAAATCTTGACAGAAACAGTTTGTTCTTGTGGCTTTTACATTGTTATTACAAGCAATCCTTTGGGTCTTAAAGAGCTTTGATTTTCTAGCTCAACAACTTTTGTTACCTTGTTTATCTAAGTGCACTTTTCCTTGTTTTAAACCTTTATCTTTTGCCTTTTGTTTTTACACCAATTGCAAGTTGTCATTCTGTGTGTGTGTGCATGCAGGTGGACTAAAGCTCATGAGCTTCTTGTGCAGCAGAAAATCATTAAAGATCACTTAGCCCTAGTTGTGAGAGAGTCTGAAGCCATGCTAAGGTATGACCATTAACAAAGCTAACAAACAATTGTATTATAGTGGGTAATGATATCACTAATAATGATGGTTTGATCATGTGTTTGTCAGGGATGGATATCAGCTGTTCTTTGATCATCTCCATCAATTGTCTGTTCCTCTGCTCATCTTCTCTGCTGGAATTGGGGATGTGTTAGAGGAAGTAATCAGACAAGCTGGTGTGTTCCACCCTAATGTTGAAGTCTTCTCCAATTACATGGACTTTGATGACTCTGTAAGGTTCTTTCTAAACATCTGTCATTTTTTAATTCCTTAAATTATTTTTGCCATTTAATTTCTTACATTTTAAAAAGTCATTTACATGCGGGGCAGACCTACCAATTTCCTGACATTGTCTCACAGACATCATAAAGAATTCAAACTTTTTAGTTTATTTATAACATGATATAGTTAAGTAACATACCATATCATACCATGACAAGTGAGCTATTTTCAGGATGCAAGAAGCATCCAAAACACCTACAGAGTGGGGGGGTTCTCCAAACATTGATATGATTACAAATGTGATACTGTTTTTTTTTGTTGTTGTTTTTTTTATACAACAGTTCAAAAAACTGTTAATTAAGAGACATTTTTGTCTGTTTTTGCTTTTTTTTCGACAACAAAAATAATTCCAAACCCAGCTACAGCACTGTTTTGCATCTGTGAACAAAATGACAGTGTTCCGTTCTTCAATTAATCAACCAGTTAAATGATTAAACTTGTGGGTTTAATTTCACATTTTTCATTTCTTTTATTATTTACATTTTTTATTTATTTAAATGTCGGTATTCAGCGTTTTATGTTTAATATATCAAAACTTGTATGCATTTGTAAAATTAGGTCTTTGTAAAGGTAAATAAAAAAATATGCTGATTTAAGTATGTAAAAGCTAAAAATTAAAAAGGCTTCAGAATAAATTTACACCAACAAAAAAATCTTGGTAATGCTATGCTTTTGTGGGGATATTTTGCATGGAATATTGTCTGTTGCTATGAAAAGTTCACTGTATATCTTAGATTGTTTTCTGGCCCTGGCTATATATTGGACTCTTCAACCACTAGCAACCAACATGGTTGAATCCAGTTTTTGTTCCACATGGATGAATAGGTTGTAATTGTGGTTTCATTTTGAATAGCAGCAGTTCTGCTTCTCTTTACAGGGTGTTTTGCATGCATTTAAAGGAGAGCTGATTCACATCTACAACAAACGGGAAGGAGCTCTACTCAATACCAAACACTTCAAGGAACTTCAGAGCCGCTGTAATGTTCTCCTGCTCGGAGACTCTCTTGGGGATCTAAACATGGCTGATGGAGTCATGGACTTACAAAACATCCTGAAGATCGGATACCTCAATGATAAGGTAAATCATTGAGGCAGTAAAAACAGGACAGCGCATGAAAAAAAAGGAAAGAAACACTAATGAATGTGTTTTTCCCCTAGGTGGATGAGAGGAGGCAGTCGTATTTAAACTCCTATGATATTGTTTTGGAGAAAGATGAAACCATGGATGTTCCTAATGCCATCTTACTGTATATTACAGGACAATGAGCTCTAAGATCTCCAAGATGAAGACAGACTCTTGATTTTTATGTTTTGGAATATGACTTCTACATGTCCATATTGTACCATTGTCTATATTTTGCCAACTGTCCACGGTTAAAGAGGACCTCTAATTTAGAAATTTTCATTATTCAAGGATTATGGTTCTTCACATCTTTTTCTCACTGAAGGTCAAACAATAAAGTAATTTAGTGGAGGTATCATGGTGTAAATTGTGTATTTACAAAGTCCGAAAAATTATGTGCTGAATACAGTGGTAAAAAAAATCCATATATCTTTGTATTTACTATGTTTCTGGACCTGAGAACATCAGTTGTGTTGTCATGTCATCATTAAACCCATTCTACTGTATAGGTTACCAATATTAGATATTTTAAAAATTAAGTGTTAATTAAAGTGTAACAGGAAGAACATTGGAATTAAAGAATCAGGCATCACCTGACTCTGTCCGACATTAAATCTATTCAATATAAAGCCCTCCTTGTCAATGAATCCTGGATTCCTAGAGAACAGAGATTATGCGAACACTGTGACCTGAATCAAATAGAGGAAGATAAACACTTTCTTCTTGTTTACCCCCAAACATACCACTACAAGACATACTATCTTTTCCACAATTTGAAGCACTGAATTGTTCATTTTTGTATCCAAATGACTCTATGCTATGTATCCAATTCATAAAATTCTTCATTGCATATACATTATTACTACAATAATTTATTTTATTGTATTTATTTATTTTTAAATTTCTTGTCACCTTTTTTTACTCTGGTGTCGAAATTGCTTTGGCAATAATACTGTAACACAACTGTTACATGCCAATAAAGCAACTTGAACTTGAGAGAGTGAGACACACACACACACACACACACACACTGGGTTCATTTTAAATAACTTTAATGTACTTGAAGTGAGCACCAAACACTAGGAAAATACAAGAATCAGATTAGGACTCTGCATCAGCAGATACTCAATTCAATGACTTGGACCAGATCATGGGCACAAAAAACCTTATCAGGACATAGAAGCTGCATAACAGCTATATATGAACAAACCCATTGTTCAGTTACATTGTTTATTTGATTAATGAACAGAAAAAAGACACCAAAAGCTCACACATTTGTCAATGTAACCTCTGAAAAACTGTAACTAGAAATGTTTTTTGTTTTTTTTTTAAATAGTGCATTGTATGTCATTGGAAAATCACCCGTTACTGAACACATGGATCCCAACATCAAGCTGACATAGTTTTACAATAAACTGCAATTAGAAAACTATGCCAACTTGATTATTACAAAAATCTCTATGTTGCCTTTACAGCTCCTCATGTTCAGGCACTTCGCCATCCTCATTTACTATGATGTTCAGTTCATCTTCAGTTATCTTGCCATCTGCGTTGCGATCTTGCTTTCTGAACATGTCTCCTAGGATAACATCTTTGTCTATTCCTGGATGGAGGCGACCCCTGCCTTCAGCCACTTGTAGCTTAATAAATGCTGAAAACTGCAGAAGACAAAAAAAAACAAAAGAAATTATTATTATTAAGTATTTGTGTGATAGAACAGGGTCTGTTTTTGTGCTGACTTGAGAAGTCATGTTATCTCTTCTGCACAGTAGACAGACAACACAGACTAACTCTGTGGTAACTCTAGGTACTAGAAGTATTCTAGGTACTCACAGGTAACTCTGTGTTGTTTCTGTTGTTTTTATTGTTATATGTAGCACCAGGGTCCTGGTTTCATTTCACTGCATCAGCTACATATGGACGAAATGACAGTAAAAGCTTCTTGAATCTTGAATCATGGTGTGTTGGGGGGGTTTGTACGGCCGTGGACTGTAATCGAGATCTACCAAGGGGAACCTCTAAGTTTACTTGAATATAAAAAAAGACAATAATCTATGAACTATTTAAATAGCATAAACAGTAGTATTAGCCATTTTGGGAGAAGGGGGAATATATATATATATATATATATATATATATATATATATATATATATATATATATATATATATATATATATATATATACTGTATATATATGTGTGTGTGTGTGTGTAGATGTAAGACTATTTTTGATCAACAGGTATGTTAAACCAAAACTTTTAAAGACAAGTAATTTCCTGACAATAAAATATGTTACATAGGCCACTTGACTGACTTGTTGGCAGCAGTAGAACCATTTGGGAGAGACTTTTGGACTTATTTCTAGAGTTAGAGACTTATTTTTATGCAAAAAAGAGAACAATGGTACAAGAGGAATACCAAATTATTGATTTTAATGTGGGATTAGGTCCACATTTAATGGGAAAACAAGTTTAGGGACATATGTACACACAAATTGCAAAACAAACAATTTTGTAAAATATTTTATAAAATAGTTGAGAATCAGCCTTAAGCTGAAGTTTGGCATGACAAATCTTCAAAACCTAAAAATTGTTTTTGCTTTTTGATGTCTATTCATTTTATTTTTTATTATAAAAAAAATGAGTCATAGTGTCCTCTACAGAGGATAAAATATTAATAAAATATAATTTTTCAAAAAGATTATTTTCCTTTATGTTTCTTATGTTTCTCGTGAATTTCTGGAGAAAACATCTGGTAATATGAATTATACGAACAACTATTTGAATAACTACTTTGACACATAACATGTCTTTATTTAAAAATTAAGTAAAACCATTCTCACTAATTAAAACCATTCTCTCTTATATAATATGCAGTCTTCATAACAGCTTGAACACAACAAACATCCTTCTCTGCCTCTGGCAGACACTATGAGAATAACAATGAAAATAGCTTTAAACTTGTCTGTAAATAGACTGGGTAGTAAATGTTGTGGCATGCTGATTTTAAAGGAATTCTCAGAAACCAATTATACACCAATTTATACACCAAGAAGGAAATAGTTACATTAACCGTAAAAAGGCAGACAGCAGAGAGCATACCTCTTCCAGCGGTACCTCCTGGTCTTGGTTCATGTCCATGGCTGGAAACAGAGGCTCAGGACTGTCCTGCAGCCAGATGAACAGAAAGCCCTCAGGAACACCCTTCTGCAGCTGTAGTAATTCCAGCTCAAACAGCAACACTGCACTACTGGGTACACCCAATGCTGCAGGAATGAAGAGAGAGGCAGACAGAGACAGAGATCAGGGAAAACCGGAAAATCTATTGATTAGAATATTTCAAAAGCGGAAAGAAGAGTTATGACTGTAATGAAGGTACAGATGATGTCCCGTCTATGGACTCTGTGTTGTTGTTTTTGTCGTGTGCCACGTGTTCCGTGTGACCTACTTTTGTTAATATTGTCATTGTCTTCACCTGTGTCTAGTTCATTTAGTGATTTTCCCGTTAGTATTTAGGTTCTAGTTTGATCCTGTGTATTCGTCGGTTCTCGTCTTTAATGTGCGTGTGTTTTTTGTCCTGTCTGTCTGCCTGCCTGTAAAGATATTGTTTATTTCATCGCAGAGAAGATTAAAGTGTTTTCATTTGCCTTTATACTCGTTGCGTGCTCTCATGCTAACCACCGCGTGACAGTATGCAGTAGTCACACATGCTTGAGGAGCGATTAAGTGTCTAATGTTATTGATGTGCAACCAAACCAGCTGCGTGCTTTCACACAGTGATCAATATAACATGATATTTTTGCATGAACACATTGTCTTGGTGTCCCAGATAGCACATTTAAGGTCTTTGGATCCAGAAAGCATCTGTTGTCTACAAACGTCTTCTAGATGTCAGTTTTACATACATCTTAAAGACGTTTATTTGACATCTAATAGCAGATGTCCTATGGACATATTGCAGATGAGCAAACACTCTAAATAATACGTCTTTCAGATGTAAATGCAGGTGTATGCGTGCTATCAGGGGTATAACTAATATAGGGTTATTTTTTGTTTATTTTTTCTTTTTTATTTGAAATATTTCCAAATGTGCTAACTATATCATGAAATATTTTGATTCTCAAACATGTGTACGTAAATTCATTTTGATGAGCATAATGAGCATTGGGCAAATAGAATAATCTATATAGAAAATAATCTATTAAAAATGTATCTACGCGTAAAACCCTTTTTTACTTAAGTACCAGATATGGGTCATACCATAAAACATACTATGTTTTTAATGTGAATCTAATGAAAACATTGCAAGTTACTAATAACACTTTCATTGTACAGAAGGAGAGTTTCAATTTTGACTGACTTCTGTCAAGCTGAGTTCAAACAGAAAGTCCTATTATAATCACTTAAGCTGTTTACACTAAAAATAATATATACACATTTGTTTTTTTTTGTTTCTGAGAATTCAGTCAGTGAGTGCGATCAAAGAACAAAACCCAGACATTTCAGCAAAGACTTATCTGAACACCTCTAACTGGACATTGCATTAATAAGCTTTGACCATAATAAAGTTCTGTACTATCAATCACAATGTTCTTTTATAATAGAAAACTTTGTCGGCATTAGTGGAAGTGCCATGGTTCAAATTATTCTTATCTGACTGACAAAAAATGAATAGGTATCATATTGATCACAAGTTCAGTATGGAGTACCTCAAGACTCAGTACTACGGCTATTTCTTTTAATGCTTTAAATTTTACATTTGGGAGATATCGTCAGGAAACATGGTGCAGGCTTTCACTGTTATGCTGATGATACGTTCCATCTAAATTATGATAAAAACCCACATGTAATAATCAAGAACACTGTTTAACTGCTCTGTCTCTGTGTATGGCTGCTCTGCCAATTCTTCTTCATCAGTTTGGAACTTAGGTGTGCTATTTGATAGCAATCTTTCCTTTGAATTCCACATTTCTTGCATTTGTAAATCTGCATTTTTCCATTGCAAGAAGATATCTTAATTGTCACTTAAACATGTCAATTTATTCAAACCCTAACCCTACAAGTCTACTAATAATCTACTAACACTCTAATGAAAGTTAGTTGACTGCTGGTTTTATCTGTAAAGAGGAGAACTGGCTCCTAACTGAGTCTGGTTTCTCCCAAGGTTTTTTCTCTATTCGGTCACTGATGGAGCTTTGCTTCCTTGCCACTGTTGCCTCCGGCTTTCTTAGTTGGGAGCATTAATTTCCAGCAATTATCATCAATTTGATTGCACAGATACTATTTAAACTGAACTGAGCTGGACAAGTTAGTGAATGCAATAATGAAATGCTTTTAAGTGAACATTGAGTGTTTAATCTTGTCATTTTAAATGACTGGCATTCTATTCTCTTATTTGACACTGTAAAGTGCTTTGACACAATCTGTATTGTTAAAAGCACTATATAAATAAAGGTCACGCTTACTTACCTCCATTGGTGCCATGTCCAAGGTGGGGTGGAACAGTGATCTCTCTCCTCTCTAACACACACATGCCCTGCAAACCTTCATCCAGACCGGTGATCAACTTCCCTTGACCTAATGTGACACGTGGGGGTTCTGGGTAGTCATCTCTGCAGATAATACATTAATGCTTAGTGTGTTCTGCACACTTCTCCATAGATAATTTTACTTATATCATGCTGATTTGTTAATATTAAGTTACACCATGCTTGACCAACAATATTATATATGTTAAAGCTGCAGTTCGTAACTTTTTTTGGATAAAAATTATCCAAAATCAATATTTGAGAAAATACATAACCAGCCAGTGTTCAAAACTATCGCCTTACTTTAGCTCGATTCACAGCAGTTAATAACAGTAATATTTTTTTCTAATTTGATTGGACATGTAGGTTTTTGCGGGAAATTCGAGCATGGCACTGTGTCATTATGTCACATCTGTAAACATAAAGAATGAGTCCTGGCTCACCTTGTTTACCTGTGAGGATTCTGAAGGAGGCACATCGTTTAATTGTAGCCTATTCTCATAGAAGCTGGAATAATTAAATATCAAAAAATCATTTTGATAGCGGATTGTAATCCAGAAAGGATTACAATATATTATATATATTATATTATATTACAGTTTTAAATGTGTTTCTGATTACAGAATATTTGTATTTTAAAGAAAACTAGTTTTAAGGAAGCATAGTTTGCTTTTTGGTTAAAGTTTTTTTTTTTTTTTTGAAATTCGATTGATGTGAAAATTAGAGATTCGACTGTAGATAAATTAAAAAATTGACACGCTAATAGACACTAGACTTATAGTCACGCAACAGTGATGATTTTAACATTAATAATTTGAGAATAAAGTATAAAAATTATAATAATCTGCAGGATTTGATGTGATATGAGCTAAATGATCGTTAGGTTGAATCACCATCAGTAGCGCGGTTTATGCTAATGCTTTTTTCCTCATGTATTCCTATATTTTAAGAAGTAGGCTAGAACCTGTGATTAATAAGTACAGGATTCCCATCGGTGGGGTGACTGACAGCTACACATACACCTCAGAACATTACATTCATCCGCATTGGAGTCGCGCTGCAGTACAACCCACACATAGAATATCATTCTGCAAAGAACTGCAATACCATATTTTCACACATGGTAAAGACTGCAGCTTTAAAGGAAATAAACATAGTACAAATGGGTAGTACTTACGAAGAGTAGAGACGTGTGCCATCTAGCAGAGAACAGTTGTAGCGGTACATAATCAGGTCATTTGCAGCACTTGTCAGTTTGCAGTCAGCTAGTTTGTAGATGACTTTAATGTCCACTTGGTCTTTAGGGTTGTGAAAGTCAATAATATGAAGGTCAAAGATAAGCACGGCAGATCCTGGGATCAGCTCACCTAAGAAAACACAGAGAATACTGAAGATGAGAAAAATAGTCTCACTCAACTCATTCCTCAACTCATTTGAAAGAAATCAAATGCTGTCATCTATAATGTTAAATAGTTAATCTACACTCAGTTAACCATGTAATATACCATGTACCATGTAATATATCTTTATGCCTACAATGATAGGTTTTGTGATTTTATATCAGAAGATAATATATATATATATATATATATATATATATATATATATATATATATATATATATTATAATGAAAAATGATATTGAAACTAAACACAAGAATGCATTCTGTAACATTTCAACATGCTTATATTGCATTATGCAAATTAAATGCTTCTGTTGTTTTTTTTCTTCTCTTCTAATTTCCCTCTAATAGTCACCTGATCCATTCTCTCCATAGGCCAGATGAGGTGGCACAGTGACTCGTCTCCACTCACCCACACAGACTCCCTGCAGGGCTTTGTCGATGCCAGCAATCACATAGCCCATGCCAATAAATGTGTTGTAAGTGCTGTTTCGAGAATAACTGAGGATATTTTTAAAAAAATTATTAAAGATAAATCAACAGTCTCGTGAAAATATAAATGATCGGCATTTTGCTAATGGCAACACATCAACACAAACATTTGTAATACACTTTGTGATCTGAAATTATATGTTTTCCAGATGACAGACTGACCTGGAATCGAAGACAGTGCCATCTTGAAAGGTTCCATTATAATGGTAACGTATGAAATCTCCCACCACTGCCCTTCTCCGGCATGGCTGTGGTATCTTTTGAACCTCCACATTCACATCATCCTTCACGTTAAACATATCCACCAGTAACACATCAAAAATTAGAGTTGCATATGGAGGGACCTTTGTACCTAAGGGTGAAGTTCCTTTAGACTTACATATCAAACATATACATAACATTTACTGAAATCCAGGATCTTATATAATATGTATATTCAAAAGTATGGTCACGCTTTACTTTTTATGGTTTACACTTTAGGTATTATGAGTTTTTTAGCTGTAAATTATAATAATTAAATTATAAAAATAAGTACAAATAAATGTATAATAAATTACTAAATTTCAATCAACATATATAATATAAAGCATGAAAGTAATTACAAATTTTACCATATCCTTTGTCGTCATAAGCCAGGAATGGTGGAATAATAATTGATCTCCTCTCCCCAACACACATCCCCAGAAGACCTTCCTCCATGCCTTTAATGAGACTGCCCTGCCCCACATATGTGTCGTATGTTGAGTTTCGAAGATGGCTGCAATAGAATTTAAAATCCATTTTTGTCTGGCTTTGCTAATACTTTGTTAGTATTTATGTACTGCAAATAAATGTGCCTTTTTCTGCCATATAATAATTATATACTTGTGCTGTCAAATGAATCACATTTTTGTTAACATAATATGTGTGCACTGTGTATTTTTATTATGTTTATGGGTAGCCGACATATAAAACCGGACTATGTGGATCTTTATTCTTACAGTTACATATAGCATGAGATTTATTTTCAGTGTTACAGGTTATTATTATTATTATTTTATTTTATTTTATTTATTTTACTGTCACACCATAGGATAAATCAACTACCCATAGTCTATATAAATAGGCACACATGCATGTACTGCACATATTAATCTTTCATTCAGATCCAATTTATTAATGAAGTGTTCCCTTAATTTGAACAGCACATATAATTAAAAACAATTATTTTTTTTACAATTAATAACAGTTTTGTTATTGTTTTGGCCTACCTGGAGTCAAATAGGTTTCCCACTAACAAAGATCCATTGTAATGGTAACGGACAAAGTCATTGGGCATCACTGTCCTTTTGCAGTTCTGCTGTTTGTGAAGAGTACGAATTTGAACCTTGTCTTCTTTGTTCCACAAATCCAGCAGAAGCACATCAAACACCAATGTTGCATCAGGTGGGATTACTAAACCTAGAGAGGAACACCAGTGCTGAGTCAGATGGGATAACTGAACCTAAAGAGAGTGTAGTTTTCGGATGCCCTTTTTTTTTTTTATAAAATGTTGTCACACTACAGGAGAATAACATTATTTCTTTGTTCATTTAGCCTACTGTGTTCACAGTCACTCACTCTAGATTAGGCTACTTGCAGCACTCGCACAAATAAAAATAGAGCACGATCAGCCATGGTAAAGAAACACCATGTTCACAACACGTTTGGGTTCACAGCACCATCCAGGTAAAAAAAATACAATGAAACAAATGCTTAAATGCAGCCTTAGCGCATGGATCAATGGCCTCCAACATTGGAATTTGCACCGCAGCGCCCCAACACCTTGATGTTCATGACAATAATAGCGTGTGCAGTTATCTTTATCTGAAGTGAAATCGTCATCATGCATAAATGAATGAGATTTTTGCTATTTTAATAAACTACAATGATGACATTACATAATACTAAAATTGTACGTCAATCTTTTTTAAGACCCCCAAAATTTCATAAAACATGTTTTCAGGGGAGCCCATGAAATAAGGCCCACTATTGTGGACTATATTGTCAACCATGGTGTCACACTCTGGTCAAGGATACAGACTCTGAGTATAGGCAAAGAAGGAAGTTTATTTAACACAGGCAATCAGCGGCTTCCAGCCATCAAGCGAACACAAACAAACTGAGGATACTTCCTAGAAATGAGTTCAACAGGATAAGTTTAAAGTTCTTCCCTTGTAAGCCAAGTGGGAATAAAAGAGTCCTTCGGGCAGGCAGGCAGACCTGCATGCAGACGGACAGATGACCAGAGCAATTGTGGTGTAACCTTGTGATCAGCCACTGAAGGAATGGAGTGAGAGGGTTATATGGGGTGATGTAAGTGGCTGCAGGTGCGGGTGATTAGAATTTGGGTGATTGTGAACGTGACCAGGTCACAGGATCAGTAGATGAAGGGAGTTACGGTGTGAAATTACCCCCCAACCCCCAATGTGATGCCGCAGACTGAACAACCCTTGACGTAACGGCTGACATTCCGGGCCATTTTGGGCCACCAGTAGCGGTCCTGGAGGAGTGAGATGGTTTGGTGGCTTCCTGGATACCCGGATCCCGGAGAGGTATGGACTGAGTCCAGAAGGGGTAGTCGGTGAGTGTATGGTACAGAAAGCTTCCTTTCTGGACCTCCCATCGAAGCAGATTTGGTCAGGGTGGCATCTTGGATTTGATCGTCAATTGACCATTGGATGGGAGCGAGGAAGACTGAAATTTGCAAACCTCAGGAACCTCTGTAGCTCTTTGATAGTGGTCGGGACTGGCGTTAGAATGTAGCCGAGAAAGTGCATGGTGACTTGATTAAAACTCACATTTCTCTGCCTCGGCTTTTAAAAATAACTGGGGTTGTCGAGACACTAGAGCACCTTGATGACATGACGTTGGTGCTCTGACAGATTGGGAGAGTATATGAGTATGTCATCTATGTAAATGAGTACAAATCGGTGGAGCACGTCTTTGAATATCTCGTTCATAAAATTCTGGAAGATGGATGGTGAGTTGGAGAGCCCATACGGCATAACCCTGTATTCGTAGTGGCTAGTAGGGGTGATGAAGGCAGTCTTCCACTCGTCTCCCTTGCGGATCCGAATGAGATAAGAACTACGGAGGTCAAATTTGCTGAAGATACGTGCCTCCATAAGATCCTCCAGCGCAGCTGGCACTAGAGGTAAGGGGTATGTGAATTTTACCATTTGGTTGTTAGTGCTTGGTAGTCAATACAGGGTCGGAGTCCGCCATCCTTCTTAGCAACGAAGAAGGAGCTGGACGTGGCAGGTGAGGTGGATGGTTGAATGAACCCCTGTTGCAGCACCTCCTCTACATACTCCTCCATGACTTCTCTCTCCGGGACGGATTGTGTACAGTGGTATGCGAAAGTTTGGGCACCCCTTTAAATTTTCATGATTTTCCTTTATAAATCTTTAGTTGTCTGGATAGATTTCAGATAAATATATCATATAGGAGACAAACACAGTGATATTTGAGAAGTTAAATAAACTTGATATGATTTATGGAAAGTGTGTGAGAATTATTTGAACAAAATTAGCCATGTGCATAAATTTAGGCACCACAAAAGAATAAATAACTCAATATTTTGTGCATCCTCCTTTTGCAGAAGTAACAGCCTCTAAATGTTTCCAATTAGGGTCCGTGTTCTGGCAGAAAGTATTTTGGACTATTTGTCTTTACAAAACATGTCCAGTTCAGTCAGGTTTGATGGTTTCTGTGCATGGACAGCCCACTTTAAATCACACCATAGATTTTCAATAACATTCAGGTCTGGGGACTGAGATGGCCATTCCAGAACGTTGTACTTGTTCCTCTGCATGAATGCCTTAGTAGATTTTGAGCAGTGTTTAGGGTCGTTGTCTTGTTGAAAGATCCAGCCTCTGCGCAACTTCAACTTTGTCACTGATTCCTGGACATTGTTCTGCAGAATCTGCTGATATTGAGTGGAATCTATGCGACCCTCAACGTTAACAAGATTCCCAGTCCCTGCACTGGCCACACAGCCCCACAGCATGATAGAACTGCCACCAAATTTTACTGTAGGTAGCAAGTGTTTTTCTTGGAATGCTGTGTTGTTTTTCCACCATGCATAACGCCCCTTGTTTTGCCCAAATAAGTTTCATCAGTCCACAGCACCTTATTCCAAAATAAAGCTGGCTTGTCCAAATGTGCTTTAGCATACCTCAAGACTACAGTTTGTGGCATGTGCAGAGAAAAGGCTTTTTCTGCATTAATCGTTCATACAGCATCTCCTTGTTTAAAGTGCGCTGAATAGTTGAACGATGCACATTGACACCATCTGCAGCAAGATGATGTTGTAGGTCTTTGGAGCTGGTCTATTGTTTGACTGTGACTGTTCTTACCATCCTGCGCCTCTGCTTATCTGAGATTTTCCTTGGTCTGCCACTTTGGGCCTTAACTAGAACTGTGCCTCTGGTCTTCCAATTCCTCACAGTTGAAACTGAGAGCTTAAATCTCTGAGACAGCTTTCTGTATCCTTCCCCTAAACCAGTGGTTTTCAACCTGTGGGCTGCGGCCCCCCCAGTGGGCCGCAACGGTATTGCAGGGGGGCCGCCAGTTATTATCAATAGAAATAATAATATTGCTAATGTACGTAAAAATGTGTAGTAATAATTAAATATCATAATTAATTAAATAACAAAAATAATAAACTGTTACTATGCGCTTACCCGCTTATTCAATAAAGACAGTTAAAAGTCATGCTTCTGAGTACTCAGTTACTAACCCGACACAAATAACAGGTTCATTTAAATTTTTTTGCAGTGGGCTGCGGAAACATATGTGTTTGGTTGTGTGGGCTGTGAGTTAAAAAAGGTTGGGAACCACTGCCCTAAACCATGATGTTCAACAATCATTGTTTGCAGGTCATCTGAGAGTTGTTTTAAGTCTTCCATGTTGCCACACTTTAGAGAAGATGCAAAGAGGAGAAACACTTACAATTGGCCTCCTTTAAATATTTTCTCATGATTGGATTCACCTGTGTATCGAGGTCAAGGGTCACTGAGGTTACCAAACCAATTTTGAGTTCTAATAATTAGTGCTAAAGGTATTGAAATCAATAAAATGACAAGGGTGCCTAAATTTATGCACATGGCTAATTTTGTTTAAATAATTCTTGCACACTTTCCATAAATCATATCAAGTTTAACTTCTCAAATATCACTGTGTTTGTCTCCTATATGATATATTTAACTGAATTTTCTTATCCAGACAACTAATGATTTATAAAGGAATATCATGAAAATTTACAGGGGTGCCCAAACTTTCACATACCACTGTATATATTAGACCCTAGGGTAATTTGGCTCCAGGTAGCAGATCGATCGCACAATCCCAAAGTGAGGGGGTAAGTGAGTTGCTGCAGATTTGCTAAAGACATCTGAGTAGGAAAGTTAATCCGGTGGAATGAGAGTGATGGATTGTGTCTTGGGACTCTCGATGATGGTGGAGTGACAGGTTATCGGGTTGGGATTGAGTTTGGTGACTGATGTTAGGCACTACTCCTTAAAGTGGCAGCTCCACCTCAGAACTTTACCAGTCTCCCACTTCACCTCTGGTTGGTGTAGTTGAAGCCAGGGTCGACCTAGCACCACATCTACTGTTGCATACTCCAGAACGAGCAGCATGAGCTTTGTGGTGGTGGTGTCCCGTGGTGTACCAGGCCTTGGTCAAGAGGTCTTTCATGTAAGGTTGTTATACGGTAGGTAGTGGGTAGACGATGATGAGGAATATTAAGATTGATAAGGCTGCAGGACGAGATGAAGTTCCCTGCGGCTCCCAAATCCACCAACAACTGGGGAAAGTTGATCATGATACAGGAGATTAGCATGGATATGTGGAATTTGAGATATGGAAGGGATTAGGGTGGTGACACTCACTGCTGATCGAGATGGGCCAGTGTACAAAAGCGCAGCACATACTCATGAACGGGTAGCTCCACCTGCCTGAGCTGCAGTAATTCATCGTGCACCATTTTACTGGTGGTCGGTTGACCAAACCCTTGTCTGAAATGCCCCCAAAAGTCATCAAGGGAGTTAAACCATGCGCTATCAGGGCTCCAAATTGCCTCTGCCCACTGTAGAGCTCTACCGGTGAGTAGGGATATAACAAAGGTTATTTTCCCTCATTCTGTGGGGAAGAGATGAGGCTCCATCTCCAGGTATAGTGAACACTGAAGATGGAAGCCATAACAGGTTGTAACATCTCCAGCAAACGTGGTAGGTCGAGCCATGGGACAGATTGGATTAACAGGCGGAGAAAGAGTTTCACAAAGTGCTTGAATGAACGCCTGCTGGTAGGGTTCGGTTGATAAGCTTTCCTGGGGTTCCATGCTTCTCATCCTGTCGTTCGTTTAGGGGCTAATCATCCATCACACTCTCCATGGGCATAAAGAGTCTTTCGGGCAGGCCGACGGATAGATGACCAGAGCGATTGCGGGGTAACCTTGTGATCAGCCACTGAAAGAATGGAGTGAGTGGTTTTATATGGGGTGATGGTAAGTGGCTGCAGGTGCAGGTGATTAGAATTCAGTTGATTGTGAACATGACCAGGTGATAGGATCAGTAGGTGAAGGGAGGCGTGACACATGGCCTTACAATGGCTAAAGGGTGCAGATAAATATTAAGGTTCAATCATTTCCTCAATACTGTAATTCAAACATTTTGAAACAGTCTCTTTCAATCAATATCCAACATAATGTGTAACTTATTTTTGAAATTAATGTAGAAGCACAGCCTTCTGAATTTCAGTACAATAACTGTCATCCAAACTGTTGCCAAAGTTAGGTCAGGTACAGTTTTTCCCAGTCACTTTGGGGCATGATATACACTATATTGCTAAAACTATTCACTCACCCATATGAATAATTGGAATCATGTGTTCCTATCATTCCCATAAAATTATGCACCTATGCATGCATGTTTTTATAAACATTTGTGAAAGAATGGGGCACTTTCAGGAGTGGTAGGTTGCCAGGAGACTGGTGCTTGTCTGACTACATTGTGCCAAGTGTAAATGTTGGTGCAGGGGGCATTATGAGGGAGAACTGCTTACGGAATAGGTCCAGTTTTTTTCACAGTGCAGTCTGGTAAGGACCACATGAAGATTAATACTACAAACTATTTATTTATGTGTTTGCTACACCTCGGAGAGCAAAGTGAAGGGTAGTAGCAAACACACATATAATGTTGACGAGACTGGACGAGTCCAACTTATAAGGTGAAGGTTATGATGTTAATTAATCGACACACTTGAACAGGATTACGCAATCAAGGGAAGACAGAAACTAGGTCACACACAGAGCACATGGGGAATGAAAACAACAACAGAAATGCCCAGGTCTTTTCTCGAAACCATCGTAAGCCTAAGTTGACTAATGAATTTTAGCAAACAATGCATTTGGGAAATGCAGCCCAGAACTATTACAGTACCAAAGCCACTGAAAAAAACTGTAAGATCACTGTAAATAGCTCAAAGATGCATCTAATGAACCTTCACTTAGAAAGCATAGACAGAGGACAACAAAGTTGTACAAATAGTACAAATTTTGACAGTGGATAAACATTAATGTATTAGCACAACTATGATCGCATCAGAATGTTACTTTTTTGGCATCTGTCTCATATTAGACTTATATTTATTTACTAGGAAAAAAGAGTGTTACCAGCTCCTAAGACTCCATATGCAAGATGAGGAGGTATGGTGATCTTTCTTCTCTCATTTATACACATGCCCTGAACTCCTTTATCCAAACCAGGAATGACTTTAGATTCCACACCCACCTGCCCCACGAATGGAATCCCCTTATCCAGGCTGAGGGTGAAAAGGAGGAGAGAGAAAAGGAAAAAAATACTTTTATTTTAAGCATTTTTAGGTACAAAGTACAAGGCTGCCACTAACATTCTTGATTATTGATTGCTGTTGTGTATATCTAAATAAAAAACAATCACCTATTTACAAAAAATTCTCCTTTAAAACATTAACATCAAAAATATCAAACAACCTGACCTGAACATGACCTTATGATAACTAAAGATCTTTTACAGTGCTGTATGACCACTCTTCCTTTCAGAACTAGTTTAGTTCAGACACATTGTGATAAATGCATTTTTATAACACTCATCTCATCCTCTCCTTCTCGTTTTATCACATCCTTTTCTCTGCACATCTCTACCTGTTCCACTTTTCCTCTAACCATTAGACATCTCATTTAGACATACATCTTCAACTAAATGAAACACTGACCTTAATAATGGTAAGCTCAAATGAAACTCAATAAATCATCAACATCTTCTGTTTAAGTTTGGACAAATGGGACATTGAAACATGCGTATCATTTGTGCAAAATTATTGTAAAATTGTTGTTGATTTTGGTTTGCTGTATATTAACTATTATGAAAGCATTTGAGAATTTTGTGCACAGTAAAAAATAATGTGAGTTGCATTTACATTGTCACCATGCCTCAGATGCAATCAACAGAAACGTGTCTGTAAAGGTGTGAACTAAATGGGCCATTAGGTTAGAAAAACAAAAGAATAGCATTTCTCAGGAACTCTCAGGAACAGATTGCAGGATGCTGACTATTGTTTGTAGCACTTTTGTCTTCGGGTGTTAAGGTCTATCTACAGGCAGAACTTTGGGACAAAGATTCTTTTAAAAATTAAGATATTTTAAAGACAAACATCCCAGCGTATTTATCTATTTAATGTTCTAATAGTGTATTTGAAGGGGTAGATTAGGAATATGATCATGCCACAGAAACAGCTGAACGAAACTTAATATCTGCAAGATACTATTTTTAATGGAAAAAATGTTTGTAATTATTTTATAGTGTTAACCTATCAGAACTTGTAGAAATTATGTCATTATGACTATAAAAGTTAGTTGGAGGCTGGCTGCTCTTCACCATTTTCTATGGCCTTGGGAATTCTAGATACCTCTGACTAAACAAAGTTGACTCCTTAGTAACAGTAACCCCCTACAATAATCAATTTTAGTAAAGTAAAAATAAAACCATTTATTCTCTAAGAGTATGAATTCTGCCCAGTGTCTTGCAATCAGTATCCTGCATACAGCAACGTGTAAATTTTGATAAAATTGATGCCTTGCATAAATTCTTTTATACATTTTCACAAGTACGCTGCACATAAATGTATATTAAGTTCACTCACCTGGAGTCAAACTTCCGTCCGTCCTTGAATGTGCCGTTATACTGATACCTAACATAATCTCCAATCTGAACCTCTCTCGAACAGTGTGTTGGTATGAAGTATCGATCAATAATCACATCTTCCAGCTGACCACATGCAACATGTATGAGAGTGAGGAAAACTGTGAGAGCTGTTGTTATCGCCATCTAAAATGAGAAGAAAATTCTCATTCGGTGCAAACGCAGGATAAACTATAGCAAAACTAAATCAAGACAATTTAAAAATGTCACTATGTATTTGTAATCTTTAAATCTGTTAAATTATGTGCAAACATGCGAAAAATGTCTTAACAAAAGCTGATGTTTACGTAGGCTATGTTACTGTACTGCGTGTCAATATCCATAGAAGCAGCAGCATCAACCGCGCGGTCCTAAACTCCATCCTTTCACGCAGTTGCTAAAGTTTATCCAAGAAGCAGTAGGCTATTCAACAATACAACAGTCACAATATAAATATTTAATAAAATGTTTTGTCAGTATAAGGAAGGCTAACTGAACTGCATGGTTTTATAAATTTGTAACACAACATTTCGGATTAAATAAATAAATAAATAAATAAATACATAAAATAATAAAAAATAATAACTTCGGTTTATTCAGTAAGGTGGCTATATAATTTTGCGTTTGGTGGATTTAGGGCTTAAAAACAACACATTTCTAAAACTTTTTTGAATTACCATATAGCATTTTACATAACTAAACGTTTATTATCCAACAGACCAAAAGTGTAAACATGTGGCACAAAAAGAGACAAAATTACGTTTCTGTTCATATTAAATCAATAATATGTCAAACTTGTTTTGAGTTTTGAGTTTTTCTCAGCATGACTAGATTACATAAAATTGACGGACGTTTAGACCCAGAGAAGTAGTCCAGATCAGGATTTGGGAAGCAAGCAGAGTTTTCCATCACCGTAAAACTCTTTCAACCCCAAAGGGCCACCGATTTCCTACGTGCAGTCTGACATGAATCTCCACTCTCTTTTATTACACGGGGATCGGCGTTTACGGTAAGGAACGGAAGCGTGAACTGAAGCATGGCCCAAACAAGAATATGTTTAGTCGTGTTTTTCGGTACTGCCTATCTTTTCTGTACTGTGAATGCTCAGTATGAGAAATACAGCTTCAAAAGCTTCCCAGCGAACGACCTCATGCCGCTGGAGTCTGCGTACGGACACGCGTTAGAGATGTACGCGGCTCAGGACTGGAAGCAGAGCGCTAAATATCTGGAGCTGAGCCTACGGCTTCATCGGCTGCTGAAGGACAGCGAAGCGCACTGCAGTCAGAACTGCAACACCGCCGGCCGGGAATACGAGGAGAACAACACGGAAACTACCCTCTTGGTTATGGGGCACATCATAATGCGAGCCGCATGCCTGAAAAGGTGCAAAACAGACTTTCCCGTGTTTTCTATATCATACCCTAAGCGAGAGACTTTTGGTGCTTTCGAACAGAGAATACCCTACAGGTACCTTCAATACGTCTATTACCAGGTAAGAGTACTTTTACAAACAACCTGAACTGTTCACTAAAAATTGTAATAAACTGTGGATGGGCATTAGCCTACTGCAAATAGCTTTAATTTCGTCGTAATCACGTGTAACAACCACAGCATATATGCTTAAGTGTTAAGATGAAATTTGTTTTCTGAACAATAATGCAGTTTTGATTAAGGCTATGTATCTAGATCGGTGCGTTGCGTTTCATTGGTCCGGCACACATGCCACGTCCACGCACGAAACGCTTCGTAATCGCAAAACAACCGCGCTATAAAGGTATAATGTCAAAATTATTTTGCTCGAGTTTCCTGCTACTCAACCTAAAACTCCCAGTATGTGCTGCTTTAACATTTTAGAAGAGATTTCATCACCATCACAGATTTTTCCATAGCTAAAGACAGTGAAGATCTCAGCTTTGTAAAAGATCTCAAGCACATCATACACCGTGCTCAGATTTTCTCGCCAGCTAAAGGCTAAATCACTTCTAATTGTCTCCTTTAAAATTCAGTAGCGATCTCAACAACTTCTATCAATACAAGCTTAAACATTTAATCAAATAATGTGTATTAATAATGAAATCACTTTTGGATTGGATTGAATCATATGCCATGCAACGTGCCTTTTAGCAAAGAAAGGTTCAGGGTTACTGTTCCTGTAAATTAGTTTTTGGGTAGTTTACCATTCTAACCATTCTTGCTGATCCTGGATCAACATTACTGTCCAATCCCTACCCCTAAATCCAGCCCTACCCAAAATGTATTCCTAAAATCAGTGGGAAATAATAACAAAGGTGTAGAAGCACCTAATCCTGATCATAATCCTAAAAATGATCTTTCCAGAAAGATTATCCCTCAAATCTGATTGGTTAGTTGGAATGTTGTTCCAGGATCAACAAGAATGTTTATCCAGGATCATGTCTTACTTGGCAAAATCACGGTGATAATCCAGTATGAATGTGATTTATCATAAAATCTGTGGCAATGACATTTTCTGTGACAATTGACAGTTTTACATTAATGTTAAGGTGGCATTTTTTAAACAAGAAAATAAAAAGAATCACAGTTAACACATATGTTTCTATTTTTAAAGTCTTACAAAATGTTCTAAAGGTTTAGTCTCATTTTCTTGGTCCATGACCACCAGCTCTTCCAGGAGTGTGAATCATGTGTTCCACCATTGATGCATGACAGGGTTCTAGAGTCTGTGTGTTAAGGCTTAATTTTCTATCCGTCACCCACCGCTCGTCCTGAAGCATGTTTCAGGTGTTCTGCCATCGCTGCATCAATGTCTGATTCTGTAGACTCTAGCATCTGAAAGAAAAGAATACAAATAGATATAAAAAAGTTAAAGGTTAATAACACACTTATTTTTACAATGTTTTATGGTCCTACAACTGGAACAAGATGGTACATACTCTACAATAATCTTATGTGAGATTTTCTGTTTCAAATGTTCATTCTATTTTAGATGTGTTTTCAGCTGTTTCTCCGCTCCCTCTTCAATACCACTGTGGTGTCAGCGAGCAAGATTCTTAACTAGAAGTGTAACTGTGTGGAAGTAAACAGGATAATTTCTGATAAAGACAGGTAGCCTTTTAGAGAATGTCCCCTGAATAGAAAAAGGGTACCAATTATAATTCTAAACAAGACATAAGATTTTTTTTTAATAGCATAGGGTCAAAAAGTCAAAGTAAAATGCTAACATTTTTGCTTTGGATTTGTTGATTAAAACTAGAAAACTACATTAAATTTTGAATTACGCTGTTGGGTGTGCTCCTGTTGTGTATATTGATTCCTCCACAAAGCATAATCATCTCAGACCTTACTTAAGTTCTGATGTAATGACTATGGTGTTGTGACCTGAATTGCACCTTTAAAGTGTCAAGTCAGTGGCTTTAAGGTAACCCATTGATGACTACATCAACACTTTAAAAGTGTCACTTGGACATTTAAAATTTAGGGGGCAGTTGTGGCCTAATGGACAGAGAGTTAGATCTGTACCTGGAGGTCACAGGTTCAGATTCCAGGTAAAGCAGGAATTGTAGGTGGGGGAGTGAATAACCAGCCTTATAAAGGGGTCCTAGGTATGAGTTGGATGTCCTCTCACAACAGGGTATATTTTGAACTAAACAAAGCTCAAAGTAACAATTGGACATGCAACTGTAGACATGTACAAATCTTTACAATCTGAATGCATTTTTAGGAAATGTTGTGCGTAACTTTTTTTTTAATACATATATATGTTGTACTACCGCAACTATTTTTGGCCACGGACATGACGTTGCCAGAACTTTCCACAAAATGGCTTGGCCCAGAGTCCCTCTGAGCTTTAGAAGAGATAAATGACGAAATCTTATGTACTGGCCTGTCTCCTGGAAGCCTCCATTCTCTGGACACTACGCTGACAGACACAGCAAACCTTCTTGCCAAAGCTCACATTGATGTGCCATCTTGGATAAGCTGCACTACCTGAACCACTTGTGTGGGTTGTAGTTCCTGTCTCATGCTACCACTAGTCAGAAAGCACTGCCAGCATTCAAAACTGACCAAAACAGAAAGCATTGGAACTGAGAAGTGGTCTGTTGGTGTCTTGCTAATTGCCTATAATTTCCACCTGTTGTCTATTCCATTTGCACGACAGCCTGTGAAATTCAGTGTTGCTTTCTAAGTGGGCAGTTTGATTTCACAGAAGTGTGATTGACTTGGAGTTACATTGTGTTGTTTAAGTGTTCCTTTTATATTTTTTAACTAGTGTATTTAAAAAAGAGAGTATTGATCTTATACTAGAAATCATACACTTACTCTATTTAGTCCTAATGCCTTTATAGTGTATTTGCAAAAATGTGTTGCATATACATTGCTGGGCATTGAAGATAAATTTATCTAGTAACCCTTGATATTCTGAAAAGTATAAAGCTATTTAAGTAATCTTTTCAGCATTTACAACAATAATAACAATTTTACATTTTGTAATTAAACCAAACCTTTCTACTAAAATGAATCTGATGATCGATGAATCTGTGCGAATAGATATTTCATAAGCACATACATATTTAAATGTTACTTGTCTTTTTTCACAACATATATTTGAGAAAGCCAATGGAGATAGCTCATCTGTGTGACTGCAAAACAATATTTAAACAAGACAATGCAGGCACTAAATTACCCTATGTTGTTTGTTTCTAGATGAATGATTTGGAGAGAGCAGTTTCGGCAGCACACACATATCTACAGCGAAACCCTGAGGACTCCCTTTTATCTAGGAGTCTTAACTACTATAAAAGTCTGTTTGACACAGAGGAATATCTTATAGACCATGAGGAGAAGCCATATGAGGTATTTATTCTCTCTAATTTATTCTCTCATTTGATAAGGTCACAAAAAATATATGGATTCATATCAATCTGTTTCTTAGGCTTTATTCTTGAAGGCTGTAAAGCTGTATAATTCAGGGGATTTTAGCAGCAGTGCTCGAGACATGGAGCTGGCAGCTGCTGAGTATTTTAAAACATTCAGCACGTGTTTGATGTCCTGTGAGGGGTCATACGATGTGCAGGAGTTTAAAGACTTCTACCCCACCTTAGCCGGTCAGTGATGTCATTATTCATTCTCAGATTTGCTTCAATTCAAATAAGTCTGGTTCAAAAGGAATGATCTGACATAGGACGTCTAGTCCCATCAAAGGTTGTGTCAGTAGTCTATAAATGCAATGCACTCTCTCTTTTTTCTCCCCAGATTTCTATTTTGAAGTAATGAAGTGTAAACTAAAATGTGAGGAAAATTTGATTCCAAATGTTGGTGGTTTCTTTGTGGAAAAATTTGTTGCCACCATGTACCACTACATGCAGTTTGCTTATTACAAATGTAAGTAACAAACACAAAACAAAAATTGTTAACTGTCTTCTGTCAGCAGTAAAAACCAAAAAAAACTACAGTATGCCCATATTTCATATTAGTACATGTAATGTGGAAAGATGTAAGAGACATGCAACTCTCTCAGTATCTTAAGTCAACTTGAAAATTTACTAGATGTTAAGTGACAAATTGGACAATTTAGTTACAGGTATTCAGATATTTTGTATTCTGTCAAAATAACATGCTCACAAGACATTTTAGTGTAATAGATTTGTTGCACTTGACCATTTCATACATTTTAATCGAATAGCAATCTCATAATGTGATCCCCAGTTTTTAAATTGAGTGCCATTTTAGATAAAATATGTGAATTTGGTGTAAAAGTGACATATACTCTATAAATTACACTGCTTCAAATGCACCCATAGACTATTTGCCAAAAGGTTTTTAATTAAAAAAAAAAACAAACAGTCAAATTATGTTTTTTATTTATTTGTTCTTCTAGTAAATGATGTTCGAAATGCAGCACCGTGTGCAGCAAGCTATTTGCTGTTTGATGCAAATGATCAAGTGATGCAGCAGAACATGGCCTACTACAGATTCTACAGACAACAGTGGGGACTGGAGGATGAGCATTTCAAACCACGACCAGTGAGTATAAACACACACATGCATACCATGAAAAAAGAATATTCATCCTTTTTGAAAAATCTCTTTAACGTTTGCAAATGTGCAATACATTAACAGTAAGCAATGAGATATCTTAACATAAAAGATATAATAGGGGACATGAGCTTTATAAAACACCTGGTTTTGATGTGATAGTTAAGGTTACACCAGCAACATGCCTGTGGACACTGCAGACTAGCGGTCTGCCATATGTTCTGCATGCCAATGCAGAAGTATAAATATTAAAGGCATCAGTGTAGGTCAGATGCAGAAGTATAAATCAGCCTTTACCACCATGTCGTTCCAAACCTACAAAAGCTTTCCAATTGACTGCCAAGTAAATAACACTGTCAAGTGCTGATGAACTCTCAGGACGCTTGTCAAGATCTTGTAACAAGATGTGAGAGTAGGGGAGAAATAGGGGGTGGGTGGAGAGTGACCCCTGACAGACCGGCAAAAGCCGCCCAGATCCGATAGAGGCTGTCGGCGTTGGCGTTTGCCGCTCCAGCTCCATGATGCACAATGAAGTGAAAGCCTTGGAGCGCAAGGAACCATCGGTCACCCTAGCGTTGGTATCCTTGGCTTGGGCCATCCATTGCAGGGGTGCATGGTCGGTGACCAGAGTGAACGTCCAGCCCAAGAGTTAGTAGCGGAGCTCCAGCACTGCCCACCGCTGCATGATTTCTCTCGGCCGGCTGTCGCCAATGCTGGTGCTGGGCTCGGGCATTATGTTTGAACCACTGATGAACTATTCTGACCGTGAATGAATCTTGACAGTGTTATTTATTGTACAGTTAAAGGGAGAGTTACAAGCCTCCCGGTTTTCTTAACACAAGTATCGTTTTGAAGATGACTGATGTAAAAAGTCCACAAACTGCATTTAAACAAACTGCATTTTGATTGGTAATCACAGTCATACGTCATGAAAATAGACGCAGCATGAGTCATTGATCATTATTTTTACACGCGCTAGAGGGTGCTTGCCTTTAAAATGTAAATATAGGTCATAATAAGGTATTTGCACAAATGACCCATATGGTCCTTTTTTGTTGGAGGAGAAAACAAGATTTTTTTTAAATCTTTGTTTAAAGATTGTTTTATTTGAATTTTACAACAACAACAAAAAAGAACATACATTTAAAAATACAGTATCCTGATAAAAAGAACATTTTATTTTATTTAATGCATTTATTTAATGCATTTTTCAACAAATTCACACACACATCCTCATGACAGAAACTATTGATAAAGGTATATTTGTTTTTATAGAATGGCTCAGCCATTCTGAAGTGGCCTGGTAGATAATAAGGGATATGAGCTTTACCTGGTTTTGAAATATAGAAGACAAAACACATGAACAGTTATTGCAATCATTTTACTTTTTATTTGTTAAACAGTCTATTTCAACTGACAACATTGATTTGTAAATGTTCTGGCTTTGCTTAGGCACCTATTATTTTAACATTTCTGTCTTTGTGTCCATACAGGAGGCTCTTAGATATTTAAATCAAACCACCAACCTAAAGGAACTTCTGGAGTTTGCACAGAATTATTTACAGACAGATGACGAGGTAAACAGTAGCTACATAAAATAACCCTAAAATAAGCCAACTATATTTCTTGAATGGCAAATGCAGTGGTGTGTGGTGGCTGTGTAGTTTAGTAAAGTCTCACATTGTTTTAGGTTGACCTGGAATAGATTTTTCAAGCCAAAGACACACACACACACACACACACACACACACACACACACACACACACACACACACACACACACACACACATTTTAGGAGCAGTCAAGTCAGAATGAAGTAGTTAGAATTTTCACATTGTGCATATGTCATTTGCAAAGTTTTTCCTTATCTCTGCAAGCCTGCAACATATATCTATTTGTTAATGACACAGTGCATGTTCAAACTAGAGCCCAATGGTATAGTAGCCTAGGCACATGTACAGCTCTGGAAAAAAAGACACTAATGCAAAATGATCAGTTTCTCTTCTTGTTATGTGTTTGAGTAAAATTTCCATTTTTGTTTAATTATGCGAACTACTGACAACATTTCTCCCAAATTCCAAAAAAACATATTGTTATTTAGAGGATTTCTTTTTTTTCAGACCTCAAATTTACATATAGTAATTTTGCAGATGCTGTTATCCAAAGCAACTTACAATTGCACAAAGAAAATTAACAGATAAAACAAGTTCATATTCAAATCTATTTTATATAACACAATATCAATATATCAATCAATCACATTTATTTATTTAGATCTTTTAACAATACATATTGTTTCAATGCACTGAACAATATTAAATAGTAGAATAGAGTGATTGTAATGTATAATGATGAGATTAAACACTATTGACGATACCGCTTGAAATTAAATGTCAGCATCAAGGAACCAAAACACCATTTGTAACAGAATGGGGAAAATAAACCCCCTAGGAGAAACCAGGCTCAGTTGGGGCCAGTTCTCCTTTGACTCGATTTCCAGCACTTAATTATGCATATCAGATTGTGCAAAAGACTGGGTGGGGGTGTGTGCGTGTGTGTGTGTGCGTCTGGTTTCGGTGATCTGTCCAGGGGGCTAATCTAGGTGTTCTGGTGTCTGCTGAAAGTCATCTCTTAGTGATGATCCACCATCTGATCTGGATATAAACTGAGAAATAGAATATAAAAGAAACTAATATTAGTTACTAATATTAGCGTAGATGCCATTCTTTTTACAATGTAATGAGTGCATTGCGTGTTATGGGGAGTGTTCCAGGTGATCTAAATAATGTGTCTTTAGTGATGTGATGTGTCTTTAATCTAGATTTAAACTGACTGTCTGCTTCCCAAACAGCGTTAGGAAGATTGTTCAAGAGTTTGGGTGCTAAATAGAAAAAGGATATGCGGCCTGCAGTCAATTTTATTTTAGGTATTATCAACTGGACAGAATGTTGTATAAAGCTGATGTCATCTTTTAATAGTATTTATGGCAGATGTGTAAGTGAGGGGCACACATTTTATAAATTGTATGCTTGCTTGTTAATGCTTGTAAACATGACAAACATGTTCAATTAAACAAGCAATTTAAAATAAAATGTCCTCTGCTCAGAAAAATGTGAACATGAGAATTTGCATAAAACAAACAGAACGGGGTCCTCAAATATAGCACTGCTCACAAATTCTAATTGAAGACTTTTGTTTTCAATGCCTGTGCTCTGGCAGAGAGTTTATGCGAGTCCACCTCCAGAATAATTTTTTGGATCACCTCAAAAGTGTAATGGTGCTCCTTTGGCTAAGATTTAAAGAGTATATTAGTAGCAGGGCTGTAGCCAACTGTCAAGACTCAGGGTCAGTTCTGTAAAATGTCAAATTTATCAATTATGAATTAATTGATGAGTTCAATTGGGAAATATTTCATTGTTTACTACTATGATACTTATTAACAAGCCTTCGTAAAAAGAACTGTAAGCACGTTTGTTTGTAAGGTAACAGCCTCAACACCTGTGCTCAATTATGTTTATTTGTCATTTGAATTAAGCCTAACCTTAATTGGAAAATGTGATATAATTACACTAAATATGCAAATAATGATACATTCTGTTTACATTTTCTTTAGTAATAGTTGTGTAAATAGTAGTTAGGTGGCAGATATTTATACTTCAGTAGTGTACTACATTTTAACACAATATGCAATAATATTGAGTATAAATTATCATATAGCTAAAATTAGGCATGCCATTTTATTTATGACAAAAACCTAATCTAATAACAGTGTTTTATTAATAAGACGTTTTATTTCAACTTTTCAAATAATTACTGTGGTTTTTATTAACAAATACATGCCTTTCTGATCTGGTATGTGATAGGAAAAGTTGCAGTATGAGTTTGCCAAAAGGCAGATTCAAACACATGGTAGCTTTATCAGCACATATCTTTTCTTGCTACGTCACTGATAATACAGATGGATACTTGTTTTTTCAGTGCTATTTACACACTGGTTTTAGAGGCAGACAGGAATAATTCAAACGGAGTGAGTCTTTAATAAAGAAACTTAGGAGCAGGCTAATAGCTGTCGAATCAAACATAAGAGGTAAATCCAACTCAGGGTGCTTCATTTCCAAGGACTACTGAACCATTCTGGAAGACCATGTACCCCCAATGGTTCAGACATTGTATCCTGAAGACGGTGCAGTGTATCAGGATGATAATGCACCAATACACACAGCAAGACAGATTGTGACAGATTGGTTTGATGAACATGAAAGTGAAGGAAAACAGCTTGTGGTGGCAGACACTCTTTCCAGAAATTAACTGACTCATCAGAGTGAGTCTGACACTGAGCGTGATGTGACAGTGTTCGTACAAGCAGTACCGCTCACTAAGCCCGTAAGTGGAGACAGGTTAAATGCCATAAGGAAAGCCACTCTACAAGATTCAGATCTTTAGACAGTTTGCAAGCATGTCCGCCAAGGACGGCCTAGTCAGACGTCTCAGTTGGCAAACCCACTGCAAGAGTTTCATGCAGCTAAATCTTACCTTTCTGAAACTGATAGACTTTTGCTGTATGAGGACAGAATTGTGATTCCTGGTTCGCAGAGACTGGAGGTGTTACATCAGCTTCACACAGGTCATCAGGTCTGTGGTGGCCTGGAATAGGCAGAGACATCACAAAAACAGTTGAGACAAGTTCTGCCAAGTCTACAAGCCAACACAGAAGAGATAGCCCCTGATAGTTACATCTCTCTCTGATGGGCCGTGGCAAAAGATTGCTCTGGACATATGTGAACTAGATGGTAAGAAATACCTGATAGTCGTGGACTATTATTCTCGTGATATTAAGATTGCACATCTACAACCTATGTCAAGCCAGCAGGTGATTATGCATCTGAAACGTTTGTTCAGTGGGGTCATGACAGATTTCAGCAAATCATTTCGAGCAAACGCTAACTACTTGATTAATATAAATATACCCAGCAGCTCATTAATCCCTAGTGCATTTCATATTAGGTGTGTTCGACTTGAAGTGGCGCTGCATCCACCTATCAGTGTATGACATTAAAGTACCGCGAGAGCGTTTGACAGCTGATGGTTCTATTAAAATATTTTAAGACAAATACTAATTTAAATGCAGGTAATTTATTTTAGTAATTAAATTTAAAATCAGAAGAGCTGTGTTCGACCTGTATAGGCGCTGCATTCAATGATTGGCGTATGACGTCAAAGTTCGGCAAGAACGATTAACAGCATATGGAACCATCAGCTGTCAAACTCTTTTGCAGTAATTTGTTGTCACACATTAATGAATGGATGCAGCGCTACTTCAAGTCGAACTAAAAGTTTGTTATTAGTATTAGAATTCATAGTAGTATTATTATCTTATCATTGTTTAATTGAAACACCTAATGATAAACAAGCACCACCACTAGTCCTAATTCAGTCAACATGACAAATATGCATTCATAGTTGGTAATTCTGATTACTAAAATTCATCATATAATACTCAATTATAATAATATGATCTAATTATTTTTGACTGACTACTGCTATATGTCAGTAGATAAATAGTGTAGATGAATGTACAGAATCCCTGCTCAAACTAAATAACAGTTAATAAGTCCACAAGTTCACTTACTTTGTCCAGACAAAAATACAATGTTTATTTTATTGGTTTGGTGTGGTTCGCTTAGATACCTAGAGCATGCACTTATACATAGCATACTGACAGTGGCACTGCGCATAAAGAAGCTTGTCTACATTTTGCTCGCAAATGTAGCGAACACAAGGCAACTACAACTACAGGACCCTTATAGGCTGAGTTTCATATTTTTGCCTGGGGGGCACGAAATTCTTCATTTAAAAAACATTTACAAAAACGACTAGTTAGGTAAACCGAGTGGAATAAAAAACTTATTTCTTACATAATGTAGAAGAATCTGCCTCTTTTCTGATTTGCATAGATGTCCACGATCTTCTCTCCTGATAAATTTGCAGTCTAATTGTTTTCTACGTGCAGTATGGAAAGAGTATGGAAGTATGTCCAGGGACGTTGCTGATTCGAGCCAGTTTCTCATTCTTTTGCCCTGACATTTTATCATGAAGAGATTCATGAGTTGTGAGAGGTTTTTTTTTACATTAATTACAAATAATTTATCCTTAAATAACTCAAATGAAGTAATGCAAATAAATGTGAAAACATTATTGTATTTATAGCTCTGACAAAATCGATTGGCCGTGGTCTGCTCTATAGGCAGAGTTTTAGTTTTAGTTTTAGTTTTTTGTTGTTGTTGACTCAAAAGATACAGTGTTTTCTGCAATTGGGTCGGATTATATTCACACTATAAATTAGCTGTACCAGAGTTATTCCTATTCATTAGAATGATGCTATGTGTTTATTAACTGTGTGTTTGTTAACAGGATACTGTAAGTTCAGAGGAAGCAGCATCGGCTCTGTCAAGTCCTCCTGATGAAGAGTTTGAGGGAATCGGGGACTACGAGGAATCTTTCCTGGCTGAATGGTGGCAGGAACCCAAAACTAAAGGAGATACAGGAGAACCAGCTGAATAAGCACAAACCAAATCATATACTATTATTTATACTGGTACCCTGAGGGAGTCTCCATTTGGTGTCTTTCTCATTCCCTGTTGACTCTTTCCCCTTTTTCATTGAAGAAGAATTTAACTGTATCCGGTCTGACTTTGCTTTCCATTTTCATTTTCAAGCTTTGTATAATTTTGATGCAAGAAGTTTTATAATAACAGTCTTTCATCCAGATTTTGTTCAGTTTAGATAAGCTTATTTAAAATGGAGACACATCACCAATCGAACCTCTGCTTATCAACTGTTACAAAATAAAATGAGTTTGAGAAGGTGTATATTACCATTTTGTTACATTAAACAAGATGACAAACATGCTTTGCGTGTTATTTATTTGGGACAGATTTGGAAGTGGGTTTCATCCTCAGACCTTTCCAGTGCTGTAAACTGGAGGTGAGAGGTCTTCCACTCTTCCACAGGGTTTACAAGGAAAGAGTTAAAGCTAGAATAGAAAGATGGATGTCCGGTTATTATTTACTCTTCAACATAAGGCAGGCAGGCAAAAAAATCCTGAATGTGTTGTACAGGTATTGACCTGGTGTAGTGAAAGTAGATAATCCCCACATTTTAACTGCATTTGCAGATCTGCGGATATTAGGAAGAACAGCTCTTGCTTATGTTATTTATAAAAAACAAAAACTCATATAGGAGTATATGTTTGCCCTCTCATACCTTAAGGGTGATATAAATACTCAAATCATTTATAGTGTCGAAAATTATGTTATAAGGATTGATGTGATTTATGAGAACAAATAATTTCTCAAATGTTGAGTGAAAATCTGCAGCTTCCTAATGTGGGACACTGAAAAGTCTAGGATAAAGGCCAAAATTACCTTGATTCATGTGAAATAGTAAAATGCTCTTGGTTATTGATGGTTGAAATATGGAAAATCAAACATCATCAGACAAATAATACAAAATAATGCATTGATGAATTTATTATAAAGAAATTAAGCAATTATTATTATTGTTAAAGAGTTAAGAAAAGAGTTTAACACAGTCAGAATTTCTTCTGTCTTCTATAGTTGATTTTAGTCAACCTTAAAACCACATTTCCTAAAGTGGGACACTAGGAAATTTGATAAAAAAAAAATACAACATATATACATACAAAATTATACTGTATTTTGATGGCCAAACATTTCGTAAGCACATTAGACCAAAAAATTTGGTTTAAATTTAATTCAAGTTTGTCAAAACTCAATGTCACTGACTAAATACAATTTTTAGAATATTCTGTTCTGTTTCCTACAACACGGAAATAACAGCTCGAAATGATAAGGATTTTGATGTTGCAAAAAATGTTCATCCAATCTCGCAGGCGTGAACACACCTCTGTGACGTCATGACCGCGATTCGGTAAGAGTGCGTGTTCAGTGAATGAGATGAGCTTGTGAATCTACTCGGCTGTGTGAGGTAAGGGTCAACTAATCTGTGCACAAAACGTGTTTCATTGTCGTTATTTTGAGTAGTGGGTATGTGTTTTCGGCTCGGATTTTGTAATATGTGTTCGGACCGACAAAGGTAAGCAGTATTTTGTAAAAGTTACGTAATTAATTGGATGCTTTGTTTTAATGAATATGGTTCTTGGATTCCAATGATCCATCCATATTTTAGCTTTGATATTTGAAAGAGCTTTGCGTGCCAACGCGGTTTAAATGAGTGCAACTGGCTTGTTATTTTCTAACAAGCAGTTAGTAGAATCGGTTTAAATCAAAAGTTTGTAGTCATGTGATGAATCTAATCATAATAGCCTGTCTTCAAGCCTTTCTACATGATGTCTGTAGAGAATTGTAGTTTTTTTGTGGTGTGTTTTAGAGACACCTGCGGATATAGTGGGTTTTTAATAAGAGCATGCCCAAGCCAATAGACAGTAAGTTAATGTGCACGTGTGTGTGTGTGTGTGTGTGTGTGTGTGTGTGTGTGTGTGCGCGCAGTGAAACTCTTAAACCTGAACTCACCTGAGCGGTTTGCTAACATTCCACGCACACTCATCAGACCAGTCAGGCCCAGCAAACTTTTTTTAAATTTTTTTTTAAATGTATATTCAGTTAATGAATTGAGCATTCCGACTCAATCTCAGTGGTGTTTTAATGATCAAGTTGCAGTTGTGCTGTTTCTTTTAGTATTTCAGTTTCAACGTGAGGAAGTACCACAATAGCTTTCTAATCAGTAACTTTTGAACTCCTCCAACTTTTTCAAATACTTTAAGAGAAACAACTTTTTTTTTTTCTTCCTGTTTTCCTAAACCTGTTTGTTCACATTGCTCAAATTGCACCGTTCATTTTGTCATTTTAAACTGATTCAGTGTTAGCCTTATTTTGAGCTTCGTTTCTACCTACAGCATTCTAGCATGAAGAATCTTATCAATCTTAACATGTTTTGCACTGTTATGAATCAGGTTTTATAATAACTGGTTAAATACAGTGTGCTTCTGAGGTTTTGAGTCTGAAGTCCTAAGTATTAAATGCTAGAATGACACAGTGTAATGTTTAAAAAAAAAAAGAAAAAAAAAGGAAAATCTGCACACCTATGTCTTGCAAAACATAATGAAATGATCACCTTTTATTGTGAATGCTGATTCTTCCAATTGAAAAGCAACCACAGAATTTTAATTTAGCATAATTCAAAATGGAAATCAATTAAATTCACAATTTTGGAACGTTGTGTGATGCATATTCAAACATATCACTGTGCCTTATTTCACCCTCTGTGTAATTCTGTGAATGATGTATGTATTAACCAATTTACCATGTGCCTTTGCACCATTAGCATTTGACTATTTGCCAAATATTAAAGATGATATTCCCTTACGATATGCATTTTTTTGCAAACAAAATGTTACTTGTTGCTTCATTTTTATTGCACCTTTTAACCCTATGATTAATCAGGTAGGGTAAGGATGGTCAAATCTAGCCTAAACCATGAAGCCTCTCAATAGGGTATCAGGTGTCCTTCATGCTTACTGCAGGCAGCATCTCCAACATTGTTGTTTTGATTATAGAACTTGTTACATAGCTGATTTTTGTCCTGTTTTATTTTACATTTATTTAACTGCTTTGTGTTGTAACCAATAAATAATAGATTTTGTTACATTTACGTCCCCGTGTTACTTATAACTGCAAACTGAGCCTTAAACAAGAACAACCACAAAGGAGTCTTCTACATAATTCCTGAAGAGCTTCAACCTGTAGGCGAGTGAGTGCTTGTTGGTTTAGGCTAGATTTGGCCCTACATGAATGATCATGGGGTTAAAGGTGTAAGATAAAATGACACACCAAGTAACAAATGTAGTTAAAAAATATATTTATTTTGCCATTCCTATTGTTCTGAAATTTTATAAGATGCTTTCCACCTATTTCCACTCGTGTATGTTTGTATGTGTAATGCATCTCAGAGCATACATTATTTGATGGAAGCATTCAACCTGCAATAGACAGACTGACTCCTAAACATACTGACTACATCAATGGCTGACGACGGACATCATCTGGGTAGCAGCCAATCAGTGAGTGCTCTGGATAAATTGACGCTCCTCTCTGCTGTTAAACCCACACACTCCCGTAATGGCAGCACAGGATCTTCACGCCACTCACGACAAGTCAGTGAATGGCTCTTTTTTTTTTTTTTTTTTTTCTTTGTTCTGATTCTTTTGAATTTTCATTTTGTAATCTCCTTTTTTATTTAAAAAAAAAAAACTAAACTTTTTTTTTCCTCCTAATACAGAACTCCAGGGATTGGGAGGTAATATCAGATGCAGAATGTTCTGCACCTGTCACTGGAACAAATACAGCCAATAACACCATTCCAGGCATTTGTGAGGGATTGCTCATGAAAAAGCGCAAGTATCCCCTCCAGGGCTGGCATAAGGTGAGTTGCGAGGACTAAGAAATATCCATTGAAAAAAATGACCACCATGACTTCTGGTGACCTGTCCCAATGCAATATTTTTCTCATTTTAGCGATATTTTATATTGGATAAAGGGATTCTCAGATATTCGAAGACTCAACAGGATGTAAGTAAAATTAATTTAACTTTTTTGTAGTTATTAAATATCTGCTTCCAGTGTGTGTTCTATAAGTGTAATTTCTCACACCCTCAGATTTCCAGAGGCAAGATTCATGGAGCTTTAGATGTTAGTCTTGCAGTCATGTCTGTGAACAGGAAATCTAAGCGCATCGATCTTGATGCTGGCGACAGCTTGTACCATGTCAAGGTGTGTGTGTAACTAAATTCTCATATGACTGTTAGTTGACATGTAGTTGCAAACTAACTTGCTGTTAGTAGAATGCCCGTCAGTTTTCAATGTGGACCCTCTATATGCTTTACTTTATGCTTAGTGTGGAAACACCCTCTTATGAGAGTGGCTCTGATATCGATGATGGCATGCAAACTGATAAAATACAACTTTCTAATGATTTGATTTGTGGTGCATTGACTTGTCTTCTCCTTCCAGGCAAAGAGTGACGATATCTTCTACATCTGGCTGACCAAGCTGACTGCCCATCGGCATTTCAAGAAAAATGAGGCTATAAACTTGCACCACGGGGTCCTTCAAGCCCTCTCAACAGGAACCAGCAGCACTTTACCTGCCATGGCGAGTCTTGCACACAGAAACAGAGTGAGTTGGAATTTGTATTCATCCTAAATATGATTGCTTAAAGTCTTTATTAGTTTAATAATATTTAATAATTAGTTTTTCATTGAACTGTTGTACATTTTCTCTTCTCTAGATGTCACAATATCAGAGCTCAGTTTCATTGGTTGGGTCAGAGATGCAAGGTTCCCCATCAGCCTCTCTATCTCAAGGAAATACTAAAGTATCCGATTGGCTCAAACAGACACAGGAAGCTGACTTGTGCCAGCAAGGTAAGCACATTCTAATACCTTTAATTCAATACATGCGCATGTGGGGCCAGTGTGGGACATGCCTACTAATTTTCTGTATTTTTCTATGCAAATAATTTGGTAAACAATGCATTTAAATCAAAACCTTTTGAACATTTTAAAGATAATCAAGTGTTTCTAAATGCTTTTTTTACCAATTGTAAAGTAGCATGTAATGTTATTTGGACAAAAAACATCACACAATCAATGTTCTTTACTTCCTTCTAACATTTAGTTTCTCATGCGCAGAACTTGCCAGGTGTCAGCTGGATTTAGCTGAGCTCTCGAGTTTAATACAAAAACTTCACTGGCATGAAGGTGGTCTTCCCATCACAAACACAGACCTTGAACGTCGAATAAGCATGCAGGTGAGTCTCCGGTTGTAAATTTGACTCGATGGGCAGGATATCTGTTTTAAATGGTCAATAATGTTGCACACTTTTTACTTTTCACATTTGCTTTATGACTGTAGCAGTGGTAAATGGCAACAAGGTAAATGTTGTTGTTTGTTTTTTTTATATATATAAAAGAATCTTAGCCTTGAGAAACCCAAAAAGAAGTCTGGAAAGATCTGGGGTCATTCCCGAACGTTGTCAAGAGTTGAATCGCTTGGCTTTGTAAGTTCATAGTGATATTCCTTGTTTGAGGATTGAATATGTTTTTCTAGTGCTGGGCAATGATTAATTGCATTTATTTATTTGTTATACACTTGTTTTATACAATTAACAAAAAAGGCCTTAAAGGCTAGCTTGACTATTTAAAATGCATCTTGGCCTAACAATGCAAGCATTCATTTGTGGATAAAATGGATATGATGGCAACTAAAATGAACATGCCACAAATGCTGTTAGATTCTGTGCAAATGACCTCAAATTAAGCCCACCTATACTGCAATACTTATGTAATTTTAAGAGGAAAGCTTGCCTACATTAAGGATGATTGGCATGATTATATACTTTTTTTTTTTTCTTCTCCAATATGAATAAGAGAATACTGAATGAAGCACACAGTTGGGTTGAATGTCTTTTCCTCTTTTGCTCCTGTTTCCTGTTGTAATGATTCCATTTTAATTTCCAACTTTTGGGGCAGTTTTCTTCAAGCCATTTGGGCACATCAACTGGCTTGGCTGCTTCCCTTCAGTCCATACCAGATTACGTTTACACCCAACTGTCTACGCCTGCTGTCTCTCACCAGAAGGAAAGCAACTGCAGTTGGACATCTGTGCCTTGTGTGACAAAGGTATATGATTTAATTTAATTCTGTTTCTACAATTTAAATTTTGCCATAAATTAGAGTACAACAAATTCTGTATGTCCAAGAAAAGACGTGTATTCTCTTGGACATACATTGTATGAATACCTGTATAGAACAAATTCTGCATTGTGGAGGAGTTGAAACCTTCTCAATTAAGAGGAATCTTGAATGTCTCTAACACAATTGTCTGGAAAATGCCAGGTGATGCCAGGTTTTTTTTTTTTTTTTTTTTTTTTTTTTTTTTTTTTTTTTTTTTTTTTACAAAGTGGTGATGCTAAAAAGTAGTAGGTGTTGTTGATGTAAGGGCTTGCACATCTTGTGCTGAGATATTCATCTTGATTACATGAGGAGGTACAAAATTTGTCGTTTGGCAGCTTGGTTTCAGTAAAAGCTGTTTTTGCACTTACGAGGAAGCTTTGGTTTCTGAAACTTGCCGTAAAGTTTAATGTTCCCTTCAACTAAATGGATGACTCAAATTATTGATTTGGTGTGTTGCTCTGAGATGCACAACTGTTCTGCTGTGATCTTTGCTTGAAACTAGTTTTTATAGGCTAACCAAAATAGAATAGAAATGGTCAATATTGAAAATAGTATGAATTGTATAGAGCACGTAATGTCATTTGAGCGTTTCTGTTAGCATCCTCTCCGGTGTGGGTGCAGTCATACCTCAAAGGAAGGTGGCGAAATGGTCCTGACCCTCTTGCTGTTTTTAGGGAATAATTGCATTCATTTACATGCAGTTGAATTATACATGCACTGTATACTTGCGTATACCCCCCACTGTTTATTAAATGAATTGCCTTTAAGTTCAATTGCATTTCTTGTCTTTTAATCCTTACATTTAAGATTAAGTTTTAATTTTTCAAAATGCTATAGTTTTTCGACTACTGAAAGTTTCATCTGTCTGTGCACATGCAGTGCCCCACTCTCATCACTGTATCCAAATGATTCTAGAGCTGACCTTGATGTGCTTGATGTAAACTTTCAAAGATTTAAGCCTTTGAATGGTTTCTCAGTGTGGGTCAGGTCAATTTAATCAGGAGGACTGTTGCCTTGTCAATGTCCAATGTTGTTCAGAAGAAGGGTAAGCCACAAAAGTTTATTGCTAAAGAGGCTGGTTGTTTCAGAGTGTGGTGTGGTAGGAAAAGGGATAACTGCAGCCTTGAGAGGACTGTCAGGCAAATTCCATTCAAGAATTTAGGTGAGCATCACAAGAAGTGGATTGAGGCTAGAGTCGGTGAATCAAGAGCCACCATGCACAGATGAATGCTAGACATGGGCTACAAATGTTGCATTTCTCGTGTTAAGCCTTTCCTGTACTAGAGACTCATTGCTCAGTGGTCCAAAGTCCTCTTTTAAGGTAAAAGTAAACTCTTTTTCGTTTGGAAATCATGCTCCCAGAGTTTGGAGGAAGAGTGCAGAGGCACAGAATCCATGTTGAAGTTTCCAGTCAGTGATTATGGCTGCTACATGCTATAAGGGAATTGTTACGTTTACATGAAATATAACATCTTTTCTTTAAAACTGTTACATTATTCTAGCTTTTGGAGCTATTGTTCTGTCAGCTTGCAGTACTACTGGTTGTGACGTCACAGGGTTGGTTCGCTCCACCGTCCACTATAGAAATAGTAGTATTTATTTACATTTTGAACACACAAACATTATTTTAACACAGACATTTTGCTTTACACCATAAATTGGTTTAATATTAAACATTGCCCTGTCTATATGCTAAGTTGATCATGGTGTCCCAAATATTGTTTTCATAATTCCAGCCTGGATGTAAAACAACTTTACTTACAATATCATTCATGTTGCATTTTACTGTTCTAACAGACCATACAAACATATTTGCAATACACCAACTTATTTGAATAGTTTATCCAAAATTTGTCAAGGTCTGAAACATTCTTTTTTTTTTTTTTTTTTTTTTTTTTTTTTTTTTATGCGACTGGATTGCGACCATTGCATTTTCCCATTAAAAACCTGAATGTTGACAATATAGAAGTGTTTTGCAATTTCAATTTAAAAACAACTTATTGCAAACTTGCAGTTGCCTTCAGCCTTGGCATTGATTCATTTGGACTTGTGACTCCCAACTAATCAGATGCACGGTGGGTGAATATTTCAAAGTTAAATTTTATCAGCAAATCGGTTTTGAAAATGACTAATGTTATTGTCGTTAATAATTACACCAATGCATCTGACTTTAATACACTAAGTCATGGAAACTGGAATATTATATAAATACAAGGTAATTTATGGTTTCATTGAATAACACTGTACCTAATGTAATACAAAATAAACAATTTGCATTATTAAAAATTCACCCAAAGGGCTGAAAATTGCTTTTGTTACACTTACAGGACAATCAAATCTTTGTTTAATGTTGACCAAACATTTAATTCAAATATCCAGTTTGACACTATTTTTGTGATTATGCTACAGTCTATTTAATTTCTTCAGCAAAAACATAGACATCACAACCTTTACCAAAATTAACCATGGTATTTTTAGTAATAAAACTGCTTAGTTTTATTTTGTGATTTCCGAATGCTTGACCATATAATACGTCACACTGCATTAATAAAATGAAGGCCGACCGATACAAGGTCGAGGCTTAACACCAGTATCACCACCAATACAGTCTATCACAGCAACTCTAATAATAGCCTAATGCATCACTGTATAAAGGTCTGCTTTTGATGGTTTCTGCTGCAGATCACGCTCCAAATAAGCATAGTTGGTAACTCTGTCTTCCATGTATACTTTTCCTGCAGAATTGGGCTACTTTTTTCCACTGTTGCCATGGGTTGCTTTTCAACTCCGTTGGTGGAAACAACCCCACTAATGCGACATTTGAGCACTAAGGCTCGCAGTATGAACTATGAACTCAAACAATACACGCATTTTATTTGATGAGTGGTATGTGAATATAAGTAGGATTAGCAATTTAGGTAAAATTAGGTAATCTGTTCAGAGGCATTTTCAGTCAATGGCATGAATATCCGGTGTCAGTGCATGGCCTGTTTTTATTTTAAAGAACAGACATCTATCATGTTTGTAGAATTGAATCTTCAACAAATTCTGGTGACCAACCAGGTGATAAGAGATGTTTCTATGAGGTTGTTTTTTTTTTTTTTTTTTGCTCAAACTGTTGAATTTGTATCTTTCATTCTTCTTTTTGCTGTTTACAGTACATTCATCTTTAAAATCCATCCATGAATCCCTGGCTGTAGAGCGTGAGCGTGTCAGACATGCCTGGGCTGGACCTGACCTTAGGAAGTCAACCTCAGATCAATTAGCCACATTGTGCACGACCCTCTCAGAGGTAACCATTCCTCCCTGTTTAAGACTATGCTAGTATACTAGTATACCTCTGACTACACTAGGGTATGTGTCCTTTTTTCTTGGGTGCATCCTTGCCAGGATTTCTGTATTGCTTTAATTCAAAGTACCTCAAGAGTGTTTTGAAAACATAAGGAAACCAATGTCATACAACGATTGGTCTGCTCACAAATAAGGCCAAAACCCAGATATTTTAGGCAATCTAGAAATCCTGGCCAGGATGTGTCCAGAAAAAATGTCTCTAGACTACACTGTTAGCTGCTTCTGTCACCTACACTAAAACAATAATTCATTTGAATTTATTAAGTGGTTGCAATCAGTTTGTTTGTTACATTTTAAATAAATTTAGTTCACATTTAGTTGATGAACTTTTTTATAGCTAAAAATAAATAGTTTGCAACCACCTACCTACCACTTATATGGAAGGATTTTCCAGACTCTTTCTCTGCGACATGCTTGAAGCCTGCCAAAACTTCAATGCAATTTGAAATTTCTTGTGCACTTGAATTTCCAATGTGTACATCAATGCTGTCAATCTAAGTGAGGGGGCGGGACATATTAGAAGGCGTGTTTGTATTGGGAGGCGACATCACTCACATACGAACATGCCGAATGCTTTGATTAGTGGAGGTAATCGGTGAAGACAATTTGCAATTCCGCTTAAAAATAGTCTGGAAAATCCTCCCGTAAAGCGGAGTATTTAGTGGTAATTCAAAGAATGCAAGGCATTATGTTTTAAAATCACTTGTTCACCCAGTAAGAAACATTTTATGTCCTGATTTTTGCTGAATTCATTTAAATTATACACTGTATGTCATGCATGCTCTCTCTTGCCATTCATGCTTAATTTGTGTTACTGTCTTGGTTTTTCTGTTTAGCTTGAGCTGCAGTCACGTTTAACCAGAGTTCACTCTGTGTCACTATCATCTGATTCCTCAGATGAGTCCTACTGCACTGTGCGCCAAGATCAGGTGTGTGCTTCGTCTGAACTTTTAAAGTCAATGTTTTTTATTTACTCGTTTAAAATAAATCTGGTGCTGTCATTAAGCAGGACACTCCATCTCAGGGCCGCAAGCTATATCGTACACCCTCAGTAGCAGACTCTACAGCAGAGTATTTTGATGCCAGTGAGGTGGTTTGTGAGAATTTGTCTGAAAATGAAACATCTGATGAGTCTGGATTGAGTGATGTCACCACAAGCAACTCTGAACCAGAGGAAGGCCACAGTACGTTTACAGTTAGCTAGAATATTAAGTGCCTATTCTACTTTTAAATGTATTTTGTAGGTGTCTTCCGTTTTGTATGTTCACCCATTTATTGGCATGGTGTTTATTTTATTTTTTTTCAGAAACTGCAAATATGAAGTACAGAGCCAGTGTTTCCAGCACAAATGATTTGCCTTCTAATGCTCAGGTCAGTGGGCGACGCACAGTGCTTCCTGCATACAGCACTGATAACAGTCATATCGGAATCCTCACCATCCTGTACAACAACATCGGAAAGGATTTATCACGGGTCTCCATGCCAGTGGCTCTTAATGAACCGCTTAGTTTATTACAGCGTGTGAGTGAAGAGCTGGAATATTCTGAACTCCTGGATATTGCCAACCACACAGATGACCCTTTCGAAAGAATGGTAAGAGCCTGGAGCATTGTGTATAAAACATTCCATAAAATTAATCCTAACGGTGTACACCAACAAAAGATTTTATCTTTATCTACATTTATCATTAATTACACATTACATTTAGATAAATTTGAAGGACTAAAATTAAGCTAAAGTGCTGCAGAGCCAGTGGTGGTTTTGTAGGCAAACATCAGTCTTGATTTTTATGTGAGCAGATATTGGTATCCACTGCAAATTGGTAAACGGGTGTGACATGCATTCTTATTGACTTGAAAATCACCCTTGCTGCTGCAGAACATTTGTGAAGGTTGATTAGAACTGGTTAAAAGACCTGCCAAGAAAGTATTGCAATTGTCCAGCCTGGACAGAACAAGAGCTTGAACATGCTCGGGCCGTTTCTTTCGGAACATGCTTTTTTTTCAGCACACCCATCGTTTCAACCCAGTTTCACCATTCAGTTCAACATCAACATAACTCCTTCAAAAATAGACAGAAACCTTCGAGTTGCGAATAATGACCAGTTGACCTTCTCAGACCACACTGCTAAAACTGCTCAGACCAGCAGATTTGCCTTAAATGTTGAACTGAATGGTGAAACTGGGTTGAAACGATGGGTGTGCTGAAAACACAAGAAAATCTTGGCCAGGTTGAATTGTTAGACAACCGCAGATTTGAGCAGCTATCGTTTGAATTGAGCCTCAATTAATCACCTTTATTTATACAGTGCTTTTAACAATACATATTGTGTTAAATGACTGAACAGTATCAAATAGGTATCAATGATATTGATGTATAATGAAGGGATTGCAAAATTTGTTTGGTGTGTATCAAATTCGGTCTGTAATTTACTAAAGCTTTTGGGGTCAAGATGTGGTTTCTTAATGGGAGGCCAATTTTAAGTTTTTGGGGACATATCCTAATGACAGCAATGATTAATAAAGGTCTATTAAAAAAATAGGATCTATGGCTTTTGGAAACGGCTCTTTTAATAGTTTGATGGAATAGGGTTTAACACATGCTGCTGGTTTAGATGATTTAACAAGTTTGTACAATTCTGTATTAGATTGAGTGTAGTTTTTCCTCGGGGGATCTATAGTGCTCTCTCATGTGATACTATAGCCGACGGCTGCATGGTTACAATTTTATTGCTGATAGTATCGATCTTGGAAGTAAAGTAGTTCATAAAGTCATTACTGCTGTACTATTGCGGAATGTTAGCACCTGTTGATGCTTTATTTTTTTTGTTGATTTAGTCACTGTATTGAATAAATACTGGGGGTTGTGCTTTTTGTTGTAGATTTTGGGGTTTTTTTTCTAAAAGAGACAAAATAATCAGATCTAGCCGATTTTAATGCTTTTTTTGTAAGATAGGATACTGTCCTATCAGGCAATACAAAATACTTTTGTTTTTGTCCACCTGCACTCTATTTTCCGGGCTGCTCTCTTTAGAGTGTGAGTGTGCTCATTATACCACAGGTATAGGCTTTTTTTTTTTTTTTTTTTTTTTTTTTTTTTTTCTTTTCCATCTTTTAAGTGTCAAAAATCAACCGTACAATGTAATGTATTCATCTGGTTTGTCAACCAAAGCAAATCTATGTTCTGTTTATTGATGAAATCATTTATATAAAATGCTTTCGCAGGAAGAGATCTGATTCAGTAAACCAAGTTTTATCATTTACTTCTCTGTATTATAAACGGTTTTAATTTCATTCATGTTTAACAAATAGTTCCTTTTTGATTCGGTTTGGATGTTTTCTGCATTTTCTAATTCAGGGAACAGACACAGAGACTCTTTCGCCTAGATATCACAATATAAACTATGTTCTGAGAATTAACTGCCTTCTGTGACGTGAGGCAGCTAGCAGACGGTTGGCTTCCTGACCTGGCCTCTAGTTAGTCAAGTAGGAGCTCTAAGACTATATGCCATATTTCCAAGAGAAGAGCGGTACTACTCCAGGAGGGATGAAAACCATGTCTTTCCAACAGTTCAGGTCTGCCCCTGTAACTCGTCCAATTGTCTATAAAGCCTATGTTGTTCTGTGGGCACCACTTAGACATCCAGCCATTTAAAAGCCATCAGTCTGCTGTGTATCTTGTCACCCCAGTAAGTCTGACATTGTACTTGCAAGTTCACACACCCTGTGTGGTGCTGATAGCTACTGTTGAAATAATATTATGATGGCAATGGAAAAAAAATATTCTGATACAATATATCACTGTGACAAGCTTATGCAGAGCAATTTAACTGGTGTTAAAGAACATCCGGTTTCACTTTAACACCCCATCCATCTGAATTGTATAACCTATATTCTAATTACATTGTACTAACAAATTAAAATTATATTTTCATATTTTAAATTATTATTATTATTATTATTATTATTATTATTATTATTATTATTATTATTATTATTATTATTATTATTATTAAAAAGATTAAAATAATAGTTATGGTAATAAATCTGACTTTTTTAGTTTATGAAGAAAACCTTCAATAGGTGCATTTGGCTGCATGTACAGCATTAGCCTGTATTATTTCTAATTATAATTTTTTTCTTTCAGGTCTATGTTGCTGTGTTCTCCATTTCAGGCTATGCCTGGGCCAGCTGGCGTAATCGTTACAAACCCTTTAACCCTGTTCTAGGAGAGACATATGAGAACGTGCGGGAGGACCGTGGTTTCCGTTATATCGCAGAGCAGGTATGAGCACTTAATATATAGGACATGCTTCAAACACAGTACGTCATATTGTAATTGTGACTTACCCCTATTTCTAGGTCAGTCATCACCCACCTCTGTCTGCCTGCCATGCAGATTCTGATAACTTCAGCTTTTGGCAAGGTAAGAGTGCGGTGGTTCATACATGTGGGATACCCATGTAGCATTTATAATGAAAAGCCATTTAATGCCGAGTAGCCTTTTCCAGCCCAGCTAAAGCTGTTCAGACCTCAGAAAACGTATCTTGATAGCCCCTTAAATACTCTTACTCTGAGTGTGTGTGCATGCCAAGTCTTCAGGTCAGTTCATTCATGGAAAAAAAAAAACAAGACAAAACAACTGCTAGTTGTCAGAAAATGAAAGTGATATCTTTGTAGCATCCTTTTTAAATGAAAGGGGAATTTTTCAGGAATGGCATCGGTTATGTTCAGTGAATTGAACTGATGTCAATGTCAGCTTTAGCATTACCCAAGTAATGCTTGAGGGTGCTGACAGGTACTGCTAAAATAATTTAGTCAGTGGCATACAGTGGACATGTAATTTACAATAGTATTGTTAATCATGATTATTTCTAAGACAGTATATTACCATGACAAGCATATTTTGAAAATTACAGCGGGGAAAAGCAGCTTTTTCTAGCAAGGGCAAATAGCCTAATTAAAACATATGCTCTTATTTTAGAGAGTTTGGGGATTTCCTATGAATATTTTTATATGTATATATTTATATATTTTTTTAAATTTATTTTTTCCCTAGACGATACTATTGCAAAACCCTCTATATGGGTCTCAATCAGTCTTCACTGTATACATTTACAGTTGGTTCAAAATACAGCCATGAGGTTTCTGACTGCCACTAGGAGGAATGTAAAGCATCTCCCCAGTCCTAGCATCTCTTCACTGGTTTTCAGTGCAGTACAGAATACATTTTAAGAAGTTTTGTTTTTAAGTGTGTTTGTTCTTGTATTTTCTTACTACTTTGGTATACACTAGTTGTGTCAAAAGAGGATGAATTTTCAGCTGAAGACTGACAAGGATCCAGCATTCTGGACAGGGGTGGGAAGATTGATCAGTCAGGAACAGTGAACAAGAAATGTTCTTGAGAAACATTTCTAGCCTCTCTGTGATGGCACCTCAGAGTGGCACTCACTCACAGATCTGACTTCTGGAAGCTTTATAATAGTAAATGGAAGTACAGTTGCATCTCAATAAATTAGAATGTTGTGGAAAAGTGAATTTATTTTAATAATTATGAAACTTGTTTATTAAACTTTGTTCAGTCTGTGTGCATTTTAGATTAAGTCTTTGGTTCTTTTAATCATACTGATTTTGACTCTCATTTTACAAAAACCGACCAATTCACTATGGCAGCATATTCTAATTTGTTGATAATCAGCTAATTAACTTAAAACACCTGCAAAGGTTCACTGAGCTTTTAAATTGGTCTCTCAGTTTGGTTCGTTAGGCTACACAATCGTGGAAAACTGCTTATCTAACAGTTGATACCCTTCACAAGGAGGGTAAGCCGCAAACATTCATTGCCAAAGAAGCTGGCTGTTCAAAGAGTGCACATCCAACCAAGAGAACTGCAGTCTTATGAGGATTGTGAAGCAAAATGAATTCAAGAATGAGTGAACTTCACAAGAAATAGACTGAGGCTGTGGTCAAGGCATAAAGAGCCACCACATGCAGACATGTCAAGTTGTCTTATTCTTTTTGTTAAGCCACTCCTGAACCACAGACAACGTCAAAGACTTTAAGAAGAAGAATTGGACTATTGCTCAGTCCAAGGCCACTTTCAAAGAAACCTGGGCTTCCATACCAACTCAGCAATACAACAAACTGATCACCTCCAAGCCATTCCAAATTATGGCAGTAATTAAAGCAAAATACAACAAAGCCCCTAATAAGTAATGAGTACATATACAATAAATGAACATACTTTTCAGAAATCCGACAGTTCACAATTTGTATTTATTTTTATTGGTCTAGTGAAGTATTCTAATTTGTTGTAAAATGTCAAGCTTTATTGTTATTCTGCAAACAAGAAAAACAATAGAGCTATACAACAGTTAGCCATCTATACATACTATAATTTACAATACCTCGATGAGTATACATGTACACAAACTGAGCCTGTACATGAAATTTATTTTGAAGATACATGAAATTGTGAGAGAAAAAAAATTAAATTTAATTAAATTGTTGTTTGGACTGTTTGCATATCTGGAATGGGTCTAGCGTGTGTAGGAGATTTGATGTAATGCATGACTAACTTCTCAAAGCACTTCATTGTGATTGGGGTCAGTGCTATAGGATAATAATCATTCAGACAGGACACAGATGACTTCTTTGGGACTGGAATTATGCCTGACTCAGCAAGGTGTTGAAGATGTTTTGGAACATCCTTCAGCTGTGCAGGACCCACAGCCTTATGTGAGTTAATCCTGGATAAGGTCTTCCTTACATCAGCTGGAAAGAGGCAGAGTACCTGGTTGTGTGAGATGCGTGTAGTTTCTGTGCAGGTGTGTCGTATCTCAAATTGTGAGACACTTAAATCGTGAGAAAGGCTACTATAGTCTTAAAACTACTTCAGTCTGTTTGCATTGAATTTATTTACTACACACACATTTCCCAATTTGAGTTTAATTACTGAAATTAACTTTTCCACATTCTAATTTGAGATGCTGCTGTAGATGGGTGCTGAGCCTATGACTGTTCTATAAGCAAGCATCAGTGTTTTGAATTTGATGCAAGCTGCAACTGGGAGTCATTGCCTTTGGGCTCATTGTAGACCAATCGCTCTTCTGCATTCTGAACCATTTGTAAAGGTTTGATTGTTGTTGCAGGATATGGAAGAATACGTGTAGCAATATTCAAAATGGCTGTGTATTT